>NC_092817.1:47368626-47516126 GCF_023375885.2 Dermacentor andersoni
GTTCTGCAGTGTTTCGGGCTAGAACAGTTTTATAGTCGGTTACCTGAGAACGTGCGGTACTGGGTCTTGGATAGGCCAGACGTTAGTACGGTGGCTCGAGCCGCTGAGCTAGCCGAGGAGTTTGTGACGCGTCGGGCTCGCGGAGCTAAGGACGGTCAAAAGGGTGAATTTGGCTCCAAGTTTGAGAGGCCGAAGTTCACGCCCAATGGAAAGCGGTTCGAGACGAGGCAAGCGCGCGTGTGTTATACGTGCCAGAAGCCGGGTCACGTTTCGGCGCAGTGTCCGACCGAACGTAAGGAGACGGCGGCAGCCGAAGCAGAACACAGAAAACGGTTCGAGATGAGGCAAGCGCGCGTTTGTTATACGTGCCAGAAGCCGGGTCACTTTTCGGCGCAGTGTCCAGAAACAAAAACAAAAGTCGTGTTTTTGTCATTATGCAGCACTGACGAGAACATGAAGCTTCTCGAGCCTTACATGCGAGACCTCCTCGTAAACGGGAAAGAGTGCCGAGTGCTTCGCGATTCCGCAGCTACGATGGATGTAGTTCACCCCTCTTACGTGGAACCCTATATGTTCACGGGCGAGTGCGCATGGATCAAGCAAGCCGTGGAAGCTCATAGCGTGTGTCTGCCCGTAGCAAAAGTGCTGATTGAAGGACCTTTCGGAGCGCTTGAGACGGAGGCGGCAGTGTCATCTATGCTGCCCCCCCAGTACCCGTACCTATTTTCGAACAGGTCCGATCACCTCCTGCGCGAGAAGGGGCTTTTGTTTGGTGAGGCTAGCGTTCAGGCCTTAACCAGATCGAAGGTTCGGGAGCTCGCTGCAAAGGCAGTAGTTGCGGGGCCGACGTTGTCGAACAATGAGAAAGAGTCAGAAGCGCAGCAAGCTGGTATTCAGAGCACGCCCGAACTGAATAAAATTGAGCCTGTAGCGTTAAAGGCACCAGATACTGGAGAGGAAAATCCCGATGCGGGAAAGTTAGAAGAGCTATCTGCAGATTTGCTCATCGCGCCTACGTCAGATGGACTTAATAGGTTGCTAAAAGTCAGCCGGTCGGCTTTGATAGCCGAGCAAAAGAAGGATGGCAGCCTAGAAAACATACGCTGCATTGTCAAGGAAGGTGTCGCCAAGAAAAATGCTCGCTTTGTGGAAAGAGGTGGGGTCCTGTACCGAAAGTATCTAGACCGCAGAGGAGTGGAGTTCGATCAGCTGATCGTGCCTCAGTGCTACCGTCAGGATCTGTTGCGCTTGTCGCATGGGGGTTCGTGGTCCGGACACCTAGGAGTTAAGAAAACTAAGGACCGTCTCTTGCAAGAGTACTATTGGCCAGGGTGTTTTCGGGACGCAGACCACTTTGTGAAGACATGTGACACCTGTCAGCGGGTGGGCAAACCAGGGGACAAATCGAGGGCGCCGTTGAAGTTGGTACCTATCATTACGGAGCCTTTTAGACGGCTCGTTATTGATACAGTGGGACCTCTGCCGGTAACAACCACGGGGTACAGACACATTTTGACTGTGATCTGCCCAGCGACAAAGTTCCCTGAAGCAGTGCCGCTTAAATAACTAAGCTCAGTTGAGATAGTCAATGCACTACTGTCCATATTTGCGCGAGTTGGTTTTCCTGCGGAAATCCAATCAGATCAGGGCACAGTGTTTACTAGCGCTTTGACGACAACTTTTCTCGAAAGGTGTGGGGTAAAGCTGTTACACAGCTCAGTGTACCACCCACAGTCAAATTCCGTTGAGAAGCTCCACTCCGTCATGAAGCGCGTGTTGAGAGCATTGTGGTTTGAACAACAAACTGACTGGGAGCTGTGTCTGCCTGGGGTGACGTTGGCATTAAGGACCGCGCCGCATGCGGCTACGGGGTTTTCGCCAGCTGAGCTAGTGTACGGTCGCTCGCTGCGTTCTCCGCTTCGCATGCTTCGAGACGGATCACTGCCCTCTCCAATGGCTGCAGACTATCTCTTCCACAAATGGCCGCCTCCTGCGCTGGAGCCTCGCTTTGCAACAGTATTCCTTTGAGGTGCGTTACAAAAAGGGGAGTCTCAACGGTAACGCCGATGGCTTAAGTCGAAGCCCCTAACGTGGGAATCAGCCTCAAAATTGTTTGTTACTGATGTTTTTCTTCCTGAGGCAGGATTTTTAACATATTGCTTTTGTGTAGTGTTTCAAAGTGATGACGTGCTTTCTAGTGCAATTTTTCAATTTGTGGATGTGTTCTGAGTGCTGCAAAACTACTGTAAGGAACTAGGCAGTAGTATAAAAGGGGAAAGAGCCTGGCAGGGCTTAGTGAGGGTTGTGCCGTGCTTGCTGACTGAGCGGTTGACTTTCGGCGTGGTTCTAACGCTTGCCGGAAACGAGAACAAAAATGTCAACTCTCCCGAAGTCACTTTGCAGTGTCCTGTGTGAACCTGAACGAGAGAACGAGGCCTTCTATGTGCGCTGCGCTCAAGAAACGCCGAAGGACGACCGACTTCGGTTATGTGCATCATCGAGCGACATCCCTCCGGACAGCGGATGCAGTCCCCTGACCATCGGGATCTCCTTCCCCCGGCGGGGCGGTCTGTTACGTTTCGCCTACGACGCGCGGTATAGCCGGCGCGGATGCAACGGACGCCGGGGCTTCGTTCAAAGCGGCGGACATTTTGGCCCGTTCAGCGCCGCCGATACGCCTCCCCGCCAAGCGCGTCCAGGCGTGTTTCAGTGCCACGTGTCTTCGTGTGTGTGTGTGTGCCCACGCTTGTCAAAGCGCGGCAGCCGGGGAGAGGAGCTCCCCAAGTGTGAAGCGAGGAGGTCTGATCGGCGCCGGGTTGGCGATGCGTCACTACACTCGTCTCAACCTGTCTCTCAGCGTGTCCGTGGCGCCGTCACGTGCGCCAGTGACGAGGCGTTCCTTCTCGCCCTCAACTCCGAGACTATAAGAGCAGCTGCCCCCGGACGCCAAGAGAGAGGCTCCGATTTCTTCTGTCGAGTTACGTGCTCTCCCGTCTCTCACTTCGGTCGACCTGACCGCCCGCTCTTTTGCGATGTTAGAATAAACCAGTTGTTCTGTTACCAGTCGACTCATGCTTTGCCGGGACCTTCGGATGCTTCCAGTGCCCCAGGCCGCCAGGCCAACGCTACCCTTGGGGCTTGCGACCCGTTTGCAATAACGGGCGTCAGCGCTGAGTTTGCAACAACTCGTGCCAGCGGTGCGATTCTAACAGGCTGTTCGCTCGTTTCACAACTGTGTTGGTTCTACCCATTTTCTGCCCTCTCTCCCCCCTCCTCTCTTCCATTCTATCTAGCTTCCCTCTCGAATTGCATGTTGGTAGAAAGGTAAGCGCTTGCGGGGGGTCACGGATAATTACAGCTGTCAAGAGTCTAATGTGGCGACGACCCAGAAGCCCCAGAGGGCATTGTGCACATTCGACGCGGTGGGTGTGGTTCAAACGAGTTCCTCGCGTCTCTTTTCTTCTGTGCCATGCTTCTTGCTCTGAACCACCCCCCGACGGACGCAGTGTGCCGGACAGCAGCAGCCACAGCAGCAAAAGCAGTGGAAAAGTCGAAGAAAAAGGCAAAGAAAGCTTTGCTTTAAAAAAGTTTAATCCACCCAATAGCAAAGCAAAGCTACTAACTCTCGAGTGGACGACCATTTCTCCCTTTCATGAAACTTCTACAGCAATTGCAGATTTTGGCAGACTGTTTCTGTGCTTCGAGTTGTCGATCAACTCGGCCTCACATTGCCACCTGCGCTAGTATTCTAGTTAGTTCAGATGGGAAAGATCTGCAGAGGTGCGATTTTGTAGAAATGACTTTTTTCATGCCAATGCCTTCTCGCGTGACGTCACCGATTTTGGAAATTGTGTGTACGTAGGCACGACGTTTTCTTGGATCGTCCAATCAGAAGCTCCCTTCATTGGCCGGATGTTTCTTTCGTATTCTCTTCTCTTTTTCCGGGACTGTATAGCAAATTTGTTTTGTAAAACGGCACTTAATAAAAGCGGACTTCCATGCTGCGTAAAGCAAATTCATTTTGTTACAGTACAACGCAAAAGCTGCCGCAGTCCAAAGAAATGCAAACGCAAGTGCTCTATTTTTGAAGTCGTAGCCACATAGTAGTCGGATGTGCATCCAATCCATGCCGTTGAGCGCAAGCAAAATGGCAGCCTTTGTTTACCTGTGAACAGCTGACAGCCCCTAGCGTGTCTGTCTGAACAGCTGACAGCCCCTTGCGTGCCCGTAATTGCGGCCCCGCCCCCGTCAGATACTGATTGAGGTGAGTAATTATTGCTCGTGTAGTGCTTGCATTGTCGTGTGGTTTTCGCTGCATGTCTGACGTGTGATAATTTCTTCTTTAGGAAGAGCCAAGAAGAATTATCCGTAGCCCCCGAGGTGAAACTTTGCAACATAGTGGATCGAGAACTGTCAAGGCATTTTCCATAGGGCACCGCCATGACATAACGATAGCTTCCTTAAAGTTATCGCTGCATCGGTAATACTTCCTGCACTGATACGCTCCGAGAAAGAAGCTGCTACAACATTAAATGTGAGTAGTGACTTCACCTTTTTTTACATTAGTGGTATAAAAAGGCAGAAATAAGTCGTAGTGAGCACTTTATGCAGGCGCTTAGCTTAGACAGAATGTTTGCCTCTAAATTTCTTACTGTGCTGCGGGCCGGCTGAAATTCCCAATTTGACAAAGAGAAAATGGCAGCAAAAGGGCCGCGGGTGTCCAAAGAGCAGGCGGCTATTCTCGTGCAGTTCATCGAGCAGCACCCATACCTGGCGAGAGCTTCTACAGAGTTCTCGCCACGTATGACTGCTGCTCGAAAAAACGAACTGTGGGAGGAGGTGGCGGCGGTGCTTAACGCACAGGGGCCAGCCGTAAAGGCCACCAGCCGTTGGCGGAACCATTGGGCCAAGATGGCCCATAAAGCGAAAAAAGAAGCGGCCAGGGCCGCGAGCGAGAAGAGGTGAGCTTCTAATGATGCTGACAGTAACGTAGTTCCACGTTGTCGTTGTTGCCGTGTTTGCAGGGCTACTGGAGGTGGCAAAGTGGGTGGCGTGGACGGCCGCGTCCTCGACGTCCTTATGAGGACAGGAGGGGTCCTTGTTTCCCCCCCTGAGTACTTCCCCGATAGCGAGGTGCGTACATTGGATTTAAAAAAGTGTTGTTTGTGTGACCTGCTGTGACCTCACAAATTTTCAGCATTACATTGGAACACAATATTGCAAAATTTTTAAGCCCTTTTTTTTGTGCAAGTGACAATATAGGTTATGTACTCTGAGCAGCAACTTGTGTACATGATGCGCATTGCACACACTGCTCGCAATGTCTGAACACTACTCTGATTGCAGGACGAGGCAAGTTCAGAGGAAGCTGCAGGGCCCAGCGGTTCCCGCAGAAATCTACCAGCGACAACTGCTTTCGTGGTGTCGGGCCCTGCAGCTGTTGCTGGGCCAAGTGGCCTTACACGTAAGGCAGTGACCTAGCTTTTGTAGTAGCATTGTTGTTTGCAGTTGCTGTATGATCTTGCTATGAAGTAAAGTACGTCACTCTGCTGTTATTACCTTTGTGTCCAACATCCAGCTCTCATTCATGAAGGAGAAATGCAAGACTACAAATGACTTGATGTTGTAATAGAGATTCCTTGTGCTTCTTATGGGTTACTGCTACCAGCAACTTTCTGTGGCATCTTTTGCTCTAACTACCTGTTTTGTGTATCATTATTGTAGCTATGCAGCTATAATGACATTTCAAAGTGACTGGTTAGGACAATCAATCTGTGTAGGTCGGATAACAGTGAATGAGCAGTCTTTGCTTTTGCCTTGCATGAAGAGCCACCGGCTACGCCCCAGGTGCTGCGGCCTACGCCCCAGGTGCTGCAGCCTACCCCCCAGGTGCTGCGGCCTACCACCCAGGTGCCGCGGCCTACCACCCAGGTGCCGCAGCCAACCCCGCAGGTGCCGCAGCCAACCCCGCAGGTGCCGCAGCCAACCCCGCAGGTGCCGCAGCCAACCCCGCAGGTGCCGCAGCCAACCCCGCAGGTGCCACAGCCTACCCCCCAGGTGCCGCAGCCTACCCCTCGAGAGCCACGGGCACCCCGTAGACAGCCCAGGCAGCAGGAACTTGATGGTGCTGTGATGACGGCTACTGCCGCATACGTTCGCCAGAGCCAGTTGGAGGAAGCCAGAGTTCAAGAGGACACTCGCTTCCGCCAACAACTGCTGGAACAAAACCGGCAGGTATGTGCAAGGCCACAGATGTATATTTTTCTGCGTATGAAATTGATGAGCATATGACCTCTCTAAAAATTATATTAATCAGTGAACAAGCATAATGTATACGTGTAGTCCTGTGGTGATATCTTGTACACATTCGCGTGATATAACATGTGTAAATATCTACGCAATTATGTGGCAAAAAGAAAAAAGTGGCGTTGAATTCAAGGAAGCAGGTATAGCAATGTAACACTTCTTAATGGAATGCGACGGCACAAGTTTGATGGGCCAGAAAGATATTTCCAGTGTTTGAATATACAATGACAAGACAATAGCCTGCAAATGGGGATGAATGCAACACACAAAGGCCCTGTTACTGAGCTTCTGTAATTAAACTAATTACACATCTTTGCTAACAGCACCACGAGGCCCACCTGCAGAGCCTGCGGCAGCACCACGAGGCCCACATGGAGAGCCTGCGGCACCTCGGGGAGGAGGTGGCGGCAATGCGGGAAGTGGAGTCTCAGCGCCTCGAAGTGCAGCGGCAACGCCTCGAAGTGGCGCGTCGGTCGCACGAGACCAACGAGCGCCTGCTTCAGCTGCTGCTGGCTGCACTGGGGCATGGTGGCAGCCAAGCCCCTCCCCCCTCTCAGGCCCCACATAATTAAAGGTAGCATAGGCAAGGAATTTGTAACTTATCTTAAAATTTGCTGATGTATTAATGATATGAAGGGCAAATATTGCTAGTTTGCAAATAAATAATTGCTGAAGTCACCCTTTAATGCAACCATAAGTAGCATAGCCGTTGCAGCATGAATTTTTTCTTCAAGGTTTACTTCAGCCATAAGAGCGTGCACACCATCAGGCTCACCTGCAAAAGTGCCTGTAGGCCTGGTGTGTGTGGGCATTCCGACTGTGGCACTGCAATTTTGAGGTGCCTAGTTATTGTCATGTCAATTTAAGCACGACGCCACACTGCAAGTGTTCTACAATTTAATCCTTGTCATCGAATGGTGAAATTTTCAGGCCTTACTATAATGTCGAAAGCAACCTGTCAATATACACAGTAAAAAAGAAAAAAGTTATGAAAATTCCTTGCCTATGCTCCTTCTTTTCATTTGTAATGTTTATTTTTTGTTTGTTGCATATGCATATTTGTTTGTGTCACTACGTACTGAGCTGGAATGTCTCTTTTCTTGCACATCTGTCTCATTATCAAACAATTTGTTGTCATTCAGTAATCTTTCAGGTTGTGATACATTGTATTTTAGCCCTTGTGGTGCAATTTGTGTGTAATATTTATGCAGTTTGTCTTACTGAATATCATAATATGGTGCTATGGCTCTTTCACTTTGAGCACCACAACAGCATGTTCCTTTCACATGTAGTGATGTACCTATACATTTCGCTGTGATAAATATTCGGTTGGCATGTGATTTAAGCACCTGCTCATTTCTGTTGCTGGTGCAGTTTAAGCCAGTTGTTATTACTGTGTACTTGTGCAGTGTACAACAGTTTTCTTAAACGATGCATGCCGTTACCTGTGATATATTATGATGCAAGAACAATGTGATCCGATATTTATTCCAACATGTCTGTGATATGTTGCATAATGTCTCTACTACTGAGTACTCATGATTCTCACACTTCTTCAATGTAGAGACTGTCGCATGTGATGTGTACATAAACAAGTGTATGTTGAAGGCTGAAATACAGAAAGGTGCAGTTTTCCTCTAGTGCTTTTATTTACACATCGCAACCACATTTCTAGTGCTAGCTTGCACTGTACAAATATTACTGTTTAACATTGCTGAGTTCTGCTATATACAAGTGAGGTCACTTTGTTGAAATCTGTCAACTGCTCGTGCGTGCACACACTTCGCGGGAGCCACAGCGTTTGACATGTCGGATGACCAGTTGGACGGCATTTTCGTCACTCGAAAGGAACTTTGCCGTTGTTGCGAGACAAAATGGTGGAGGACCTAGAAGCTGCGCGTGCAACAGCACGTTCCATGGAGCGGAAGGTGTGACGTGCACTGTACATCTTGGCTTCTGTGAGCTTCTCTGTGCTAGTAGAAAGTGAGGAGACAGGCGCTTATGTCCATCAATGCGTAAGGGGATACGAGTAAGAATCAGGCTACATGCATCTAGATGACGACAGCAGCAACAAGCAAATTGTGGCAGACACTTTGAATATGCACTTATTTTTAGCTTGCTTTCAATCTCATGTGTCACCTCTAACGATACTGTTTTACTTACTATAAGTGCAGGCTTTACATAACCCTTCACTACACAACTTTTATGTACCCACCGTGGTTGCTCAGTGGCTATGGTGTTAGGCTGCTGAGCACGAGGGATTGAATCCCGGCCGCATTTCGAAAACACCCGTGTACTTAGATTTAGGTGCACGTCAAAGAACCCCAGGTGGTCGAAATTTCCGGAGCCCTCCACTACGGCGTGCCTCATAATCGGAAAGTGGTTTTGGCACGTAAAACCCCATAATTTAATTTTTTTAACAACTTTTACATTTCTCAACAAATCATGAATGCTTTGCATTACGCAGACATCAACTACAACTTAGCACGGGAAATGTATCTGCAATTTCACAGCATGAAATGCACAATGCAATTACTTAAAACTGTGTGCATGCACCTAACGATGCTGACGCTGCTGTTGACGTCGCAGCTGCCGCCGCACGCTCCTCAAATAACGCATGTGCTGCGCACGGGTTGTGCCAAACATGCCAATGACATTGTCGCGAACAGCCCGCCCTCTCAAGTAGTGCATTCTAGAGCCCGTGTTACGGGGCAGACTGTGTGGCGTGGGGTCGCCGTTATTGTCAAGCTCACTACTACTACTGCTGCTGCTGCTGTCGTCATCACTGTCATCGCCTGACTCGTCGCCTTCAGAAAGGCGAAGGTTGTGCAACACAGCACATGCCGCAACAATGTTGGCTGCACGTTCCGGCTCGTAGAGGAGGGTGCGATATCGCTGAAGACAGCGGAAACGGCTCTTTAAGAGCCCAATGCACCTCTCCACTACGGAACGCATGGCGGCATGTGCTGTGTTGTACTGCCCCTCGGCTGTGTGCACTGGAGGATGGCCAGGAACCGGGGTCAGGAGCCACGGCTCCAAGGGGTAGCCACTGTCACCTGCACAAAGATGGAAATAGTACATTGAGTACTCCGCTGACGAGAGGCAAGTTGTCAACTGAGGAAAGCTACAGCATCATTCAACAAAGGTAGACTTCAGGGTTGCAAGTCCCAAGTAAAAGCATGAGTTGAGCATGTCCATACCCGTCACAAACTCTTAACCAATTTACAAGTGTACGCGGTGCCTGCCACAAACAAGAAATCAACACTTGTTGGTGCTATCAATGACAGTAGTAGCAGTAATGTGTGTTCATTTCTTCTGCTTCTGGCAGTCACTGGGTGCAGAAAGCACTAATACGTGTTGCTTTCGTCAGCTCCTCGCAGACACATAATGTGCTTGTAACTTAACACTTCGAACATTGCCAATGGTGGCAGTCAATGTCTTAATTTTCTTTTTTTACTCCGGAATTACTGATGTTCTTGTGGTTTGGTTAAAAGTTTGGGTTGGAGCGGACACGGCGTTCTGCGCTGCTGAAGCGTGACTGCGCCAAAAAAAAATGTTTTTTTCTCACCGAGGAGGTATTCCCCGGCATTCACGATGCGCCCCGCTTGGAACCGCCGGCGCAACCATGTCGTCCGCCAGACAAAAGCGTCGTGGTCCGACCCCGGTCGCATAGGGTCCAAGGCCAAGATTTTCATGTCCGCGTCGCAGATCTGAGGTAAAACGTAAACCAGAGAAAGTGCCCGTTGGCAAGAGCAACGTAACTTTCAAAAAGGATCGCAGAAAACGTGAGTTTTACTTACGAACATGCAGTTGAGGGCGTAGTATCCCTTGCGGCACATGAACACAGCCTTGCGCTCACCCTTGGGTGCGATGATGGCTATGAGGCTGCCGTCTACGCATCCGATGACGCCGGGGATAACGCCGCGCCGAAGGAAACCCTCCTTCACGGCTGCCTTTTCCTCGGCTGTCTTTGGAAAATGGACCCACTTGTTGCGGGCCCCTGCGTTCACGACAGCCTCTGCCACACGTCGCACGCACTCGCTCACCGTCGACTGCGACACACGGATCGTCTCCTCGCTCCCAACGGACGCTTGGAAGCTCCCGGTAGCAAAGAAGCGCAGCGCACACAACACTTTCCGCTCCACCGACAGTCCCGTCGCTCGCTCAGCTTCTAGTTCCCCCGCCAGTTCCTCGCACAACAACCGCACCGTTCCCTTCGAGAGGCGAAAACGCCGTCGAAAATGGTCATCCGGCATGTCAAACGCGTCGTCTGGCTCTCCCTGTTCACGCCGGCGACGGCGAAGAGCCACGGCCATAGCGATCAGAGGGGCGGCCATTTTTTTCATGCCTTCGGAAACGACCCTGCCTCAGGCCGTTCCAAAAATCCGTGCCTTTTGCTCCGCATAATGAGTGCCTCAACGTCACGATGACGATTACAGTTTTTGCGGGTTCCTGACGTCGCGTGATTGACAGACAAAATGGGCGCGGCCCGGTCATTTTCGACCAATGGCTGCTCAGTGATGGCGGCAAAAGGCATGGAAAAAGTAATAGAATTGCTACAAAATCGCACCCCAGGCTTCTATCCCTTGATCAGGACCAATTTTTCTCTGAGAAATCTGTGATGCGCCTAGGATATTCTTTATTAGACAGGCCAGTGTAGCGGCCCATCGAAACGTGGCTTGGACACGAAGTCCACGCTGCACGGCTTGGGCTTCTTGGCCTTGCACCGGACGGCTTCCAGTTCCAGCAGCAGGAGCAAGTTCCCACCATCCCTGAAGAGCACTGACGGCACGTACAGAGTTTTCTGTGGGCCTGCCGATGTCCAGTAGCGGCCAAGATTAAACCCATTCAGGATGGCAATACCCTGGAAGAGAAAAACATAGGAACAGCTTTGATGCAAAACTATTAAGACTACAGAGCATTATGGATTATTCCTTATGGATTCTCCACGAATGGACAAATAATTTTTTCCTACACTGTCATACACTGTCAAGTTCGAAAATTGTACCCGTAGGTGCTGCCCTCAAAAGAAAATGTATAAATTGAACTCTCTATTTTGCATGTGCGAATATATATATATATATATATATATATATATATATATATATATATATATAATACACGCTCACACACGTCTTCCCCGAAAGTTCATGCAGCAAGTCAGCAAAAAAGTGGGACAGGGTGTAGCGGCGCCGCTCTCACCTCTACACTCGAAATTACCTGGTTGACCCCCAGTATGCGAGACAGACGTGTACTGCTGTATGACAAGGCAGAATTTTATGCTGGCGCTGTTTGCGCGACCCATGTTTAGGCTCTCCAAATGGATATCGACGAACAGACGGAACAAAGGATCAATATAAAATTTCGTGTGACATTGGACAAGAATGATGAGCAAAACGAGAACCAGCTGAAAACAGGAGCCAACGTTTCGACAAGTGGACTTGTAGAAGTCGTCACCTTGAAGAAGAAAAGTCCATTTGTCGACACATTGGCTCCTGCTTTCACCTTGCTCTCGTTTTGCTTATCGTCTTGAATTTCCATCTCCCGACTTCCCCCCGTTTTCCATTGGGCAAGAATGGCGCAACAAATGCAGGGTCCTGAATATCTTGCTGCGCCTGTTTGAAAAAAAGGTTTTTCACTCACCGCTGCACTGAACTTGCTCAAATTTTGCAGAACGATCGCATTTGGGCGTTGACTTCGTTTAGTATAACACTTGGCACAGTTAAATGCCTGGTTTGGCAGACTGTTTCTGTGCTTCGAGTTGTCGATCAACTCAGCCTCACATTGCCACCTGCGCTAGTATTCTAGTTAGCTCAGATGGGAAAGATCTGCAGGCTTCTATCCCTTGATCAGGACCAATTTTTCTCTGAGAAATCTGTGATGTGCCTAGGATATTCTTTATTAGACAGGCCAGTGTAGCGGCCCATCGAAACGTGGCTTGGACACGAAGTCCACAAAGTCCACCAAAAACCACGCAATTAACTGTGCCAAATGTTATACTAAACGAAGTCGACGGCAAAATGCGATCATTCTTCCAAAATTTGAGCAAGAACAGTGCAGCGGTGAGCGTAAAACCTTTTTTCGAACACACGCAGCGAAATATACCGGACCCAGTATGTTGCAAAATGCCTATGAAAAGCATGCCCTGAAGGAAATATTTTGTTCAAGCAGGCCCTGCGTTTTCGGGAAGGCCGTGCCGTGAATTATGATGCGATTAATTAAGAGTGCGATATTTACGATGACTACATCGATCGTGTCCATTCTATTGTGCTTAGTGACCGCCGGATTATATATGAGAATTATATCTAAAGCCTTTGATTTGAGCAGGTCGTCCGTTCATCGAATCTTGATAGAAAATTTCAAAATTGAAAGTTTGCGCCTAGGTGGTGGCAATACTGCTGACCCCTGAGCAAAAGTTGCTACGGAAATTATGTTGCATTGACTTGAAAACTTAAATGATAGCGAGGAATACTTGCAAAGGGTCGTCACCGGCGATGAAACTCGGATTTATGAATACGACATCGAGATGAAGTCGCAGAGCAAGGAGTGGGGAACCAAATATATATAAGATACGGCCAAAAAAAGAGCGCATAAGGACAAAGCAAACATCAAAGTCATATTGATCGTGTTTTCTAACTGCCGTGGAATTGTGTGCCACAAATTTGTACTTGACGGTTAAATTGTCGATGCAGCTTTCTATGCAGAGGTCCTATGTGTCTTAAAGATCGTGTGCCCTATGTGCGGCCGAATTTGTTGAAAGAGGGGCGCCGCGGTTTCTGCACCACAACAGGATGTGCCTAGCTCAATGTTCGCCTCGCTCGCCGCGGCGGACGATGAGGGTATCGAGACACGTACCCGACATTATGATAATACCTCGGTGCACTCTGCATTGGTGCGTGGTTTTCTGGGGCACAAATCTATCACAGTGCTGGAATGCTGTCCCCTACTCACCGGATTAAGCCTTCTGCAACTTGCTGCACGAAATCTTGGGACAGACCTCGTTCATACATTGAAGAAGAATGGGGAAGCAGAAGGACCTCAACTATTGTTAGTCACAACCATACGAAGGCAAGGAAAGCATAGGAGAAACTAACTGTGGTTTTATTTAAATGCGGAAATACTATGAAAGAAGGAAATAAAAAATTCACAGTTCTGCCCGAAAGGCGAAGCACCGATTGTGATAGCAAATTAGCAGATAGCCGTACGAAGTAAGGATAGTAGCTTTATTGGCCGTATAAGCTTGTAAACATTCGCTTGCTAACTAAACAATGATAGAATATGCAAGCGTGACTCAACGAGAACGTAGAAAGAAACAGACACACAGAGAGCGCTGTCTTTGCGTGCCTGCTTCTTTCTACGTCCTTGTTCAGTCACCCATTCTATCACGGATTCAAACCAACTAGCCCGTCAACGTGTTTTAACTAAATTCACCAGCATGGTGTCACGCACGCACAGGTAAACATGAGCACATCTCGCTCGATGACCGCGGAAACTGTCTGTGAAAACGCTGGAGTTAGGAATCGCGGCAGCAGCCGCGAGCATCCGTGCATCTGTCGCTTCAACGCGAACAAAACGTCGAAAGCACAGCGCATACGAAGCTACCGGTGCTACGCGCTCTCTGCAAACATCGCAGATCGCCTTGAAAATGAGGCCCGCGCGGACGCGCACTTTGACCAAGTCGCAGATTGCTTTCAAGACTCACGAGCGCCGGCAACGCGTCCCTACGGCGTCCGCCAAAGGCGTTTACTACGGCGTCCGGGATTCGCATGGCTAATGCCGCAGTAGACACCGGTTGTCTCCACTCTATGCGGAGCGGCGGGCGAGGAGGACATCGAGACACCATGGCAGCCGCCGGATAAGAACGGCCTTCCTCCCTCGCCTGACCCCCTTTGCCTCGCACGCCACAGGAGAGGGCGTGCATCCGGGCCGCGTTCCTCGCTTGCGCACGCGAGATTGAACCGCCTTCGCCAGCTCACTCTCACACGCTTTCCCTCATACGGAACCTTACGGCGACGGCACAAATTCCCCTGGGGTGTCCATACAATTGCTATCGCAATAAAATGAACGCGAGAGAGAGAGAGAGAAAAAAAACTTTATTGCTCAGTTAATCGGAGTTATGGCAGGTCTGGGTGGGGCCCTCAGTCCAGGGCCCCACCCTGATCCCCTGATCCTCGCTTGCGAGTAGTGCCTCCCACTGCCGTACGAAGTCTGTGACGCTTAGAAAAGCTGAATTGACGTTGCTTGGCCGAGCCGTACATTCCCACGTTATGTGGGCCGGCGTGGGTTTTGCGCCGCACCACGGGCAGGTGTCGGTGTAATATGTCGGGTGCTTCTTGTGTAAGAGGTTTAGGTGTGGAAATGAACGCGAGAACAACGAGACGGTGATGGGAGACGAGCCCGGCGGCTGCTTGTTGAGTTTTTGGCGGCGGTCAATCGGAACAGAACATCGCACGCCTCATGTGGAAGACGTGGCTCCGGCTCTCACAAGAGCCACAACGGCGCCTCAAATGAGAAAAAAATATACTTTGAAATCTCTGACGTCATGCTGACGCGCCGCGGCATGGAGGTTTCGGTGCAAAATGAATAAAAAAAATGAGTTTTGAAAAAAGAAAAATAGTTTATCAGCCTGAACTGTTTTAGTATTTTCTTTATATTGTCCCGTTAAGACAAGCATGAGCGTCGCAGCGAAAGCCGGGGAGCATGCTGCATATAGTGCCCGTGCGGACTTCGAATAAACGCGCACCTTTCTAAACATCTCGATGAGCAAGAAGGTGTCGTAGGCGCTGTCCGGCAGGATGAAGTTGGCCGCGTACACCGCCAACCCGGCACTTGTGATCGTCTCCTCTGCAGGTTCGAGCTCCTCGAGTGCCTTGTAGTCCCGAAGCCAGGCACCTTCGGTCAGGTCGATGGGCCGCATTGTCCAGTTGCTCAGGAGCCGGTTGTTGAGCGTCACATTGTTTATTATGCCCTGTTGACGTAGGTCCAGGACAACCTTGTCATACGGTACAGCCGCTGCAACTACTGCTGGATTTAGCGCCACGACGGGTCTTGGCTGACTATGACGGGCTATCCCCTGATGATTTATTTATTCTTTCGTGCGAAGCTTTCTAGGCAAACACTTTGCAGCCTATGGTTGCTGCTGCTCTCTCAATCGCTATATTGCAAAAAACGCGTTGCAGAAAATGATGTTTTATAGCATTTAATTAACCGTTTAATTTAATTTATGGCATTTAATTAACCAAAAATGTGCGCTGAATCTGGATCTGCAATATGTATGTGTGTATGCATGTATACGTATGTATGTATGTATGTATGTATGTATGTATGTATGTATGTATGTATGTATGTATGTATGTGTGTGTGTGTGTGTGTGTGTATGTATGTATGTATGCATGTATGTATGTATGTATGTATGTATGTATGTATGTATGTATGTATGTATGTATGTATTACGTGCACTGTAGTGCTTTTTAGTAGGAGGACTATATGGTAGGTTCGGGTACACGGGTACAGCTTCACTGAGGGCACGAAAATCTTGCCTGTGTAGCGTGTTCAAAGAACAATAGGGGATCAGCAACTGACACGATGACAGACGTGGGTACGTGCGTCCCTTTCACTACGATCCACATTCATAGCTGACCTTGGGGTCGACAATAGCTCCCATGTTTATGCGCCCTTGGTTCTCCACGAGGATCGACAGGGTCTGCCCGGACTTGACCTCAAAGGCGACATTGAGAGCTTGGTCCGCACGGGAGACGACGGCCCTGAATACCTAAAAAAAAAAAGAAGGAGGCGCAATAGGCAATGGCGCTTGCTATCCTGAAGCACAACTGGGCCGTTGTCGCTATATGTGCAGGCACCAAAATTTATGCGTACAGTGGAAACTAAATGACGGCAGGTGAGGATTGAGGCGGTAATTCGGGCTAGTCCTTCTGTCATAGTGACATAAATAGCGCTAAAGACACAAGGACGGACGTAAGAACGACGTAAGAACATTATCTCCCCGTGTTGCTCATATGTCCGCCCTTGTCTTTTTAGCGTTATTAGGTGGGGTCACGAGAAGCATTCGTGCCAGCCCTGGCCAACACATGCTCCCTTTGCTCGAGAGGGATTTCCCATGCATGTAAGTAGGCTCTCGCTCTCTTTCTCTGCGTGCGTGTTATGTATGTATGTATGTATGTATGTATGTATGTATGTATGTATGTATGTATGTATGTATGTACACTGTAAACAAAAGTTAGCCGACATTGGGGTTTTTGCGGCTCATGAGCTTTGAAGACTACCTTGCACCAGAAAATTACTCTGGCATGAGGCAGTAAAATGCGTTACATTACATCGTTTTACTACCATCTCTGAGAAACGTAGTAAAAGGATGTCATGAGCCGGCTTTACGACGTACGGAGTTTTAGATCACGTGACCAAAAACCATCTATTGAGAGTTTAAAACCACGTGATCTGGAACCAACCTGAAGATCACGTGATTAAATACTACCACTTTACTCCCTAAGGTCTCGATCATTGCAAGCTCCGCCCAATCCAGTTAAGCCTATGCTCGGCGACAGGCACGGCCGCGGCAGAAATAGCAAAGATCGATGCCGTGGCGGTGCATCCACCAGCGGAACGGCAGAACGTTGGAAACTTGGAACGTATGTACGTCGCGTAAGAGGTGCCTCAAGTGGACGCGGCTTCCTGCCGGCGCGCCGCCCGTTGCACGACCGACGAGCCAATCGACTGCATTGCGTCAGTGCGAACTCATCGAAAAATAATGTTCCGATTCCGCTCTGCACGGCGAACCGGCGTGGCCATGCTCGCATTCAGCGACAAAAATCGCCTCAAGAATCGTTCCTCGACCTATCCTCTCTACGGCAGGTAAATATCTTGCCGTTCGCGAGGGATACCGCCATCGGCCGGCAGCCTACAAACGGCGAGTTGTCGCGTCTGCTGCTCCGGCCGGAAGCAAGCGTGTCGGTCAAAGTTCATTGCCAAGCACAAGCCCACTTTTTCATGCTTCTACGAGCTAGAAAACGACTGTCTCTTGTCCACTTTGAAGCTGTGAACGGAATCGTCACGACCCACTGTAGCACAAAATAAACAAAACGTTGGTAAGTTGTAGTGACAGTCAATGGAAAGCCTCACGCACTAGAAATAGATGCGATCATGTCGAGCGGTCTCACCAATTCAAGATGAGGGCATATAATCTCGTAAACACGACAGCTAGCGCTGTAGGAAGCGTGTATACGAGTGGTGATCATGAATTTGTGCTCAGTAGGCGTCAAAGAAGCCCGTAGGCCATCCACTATTGCAAGCAGACGGAGCTGCACGGACGGCGCGCTGATGGGCTCGTGTTCGCCAGCTAAAGCGGGAGACACACGGCCCGATTCGGTGTCCGATCCGGCGTCCGACGCGCCTGAACGGCAGCCGGAATCGAGGTGTTTTGCCGTGCCGAACCGCCGGATCGGACGTCCGGCGTGCGACAAACCGGGCAAATTTTCATCGTCTGATGTGTCCGACAACCGCACTGACCGCACCGTCGTTTGGCCGCAGCTAATGTGACGTTCTCTGACGTTCCCTCCACGGAGGCGGCGCTGGCAGGCAGATTTCTCGCCGTCTTTTTTTTTCCTTGCCTGCTGCAGTTTGTTGCCGACACGAAATAGTTACCAGTTCAATAAAGTTGTCTCGAACGTGTGCTTATTATGCAAAACAGCGCCTAGTACACTAGCACTAAGCTACCGTCGAAATCGGGAGCCGCGACGCGAGGGCCTTTCCGTGGGCAAACAGCACACACCGACCGTCTGAGCGAGGCTGCTCGCTTCGCTTGCACGTTTGCCCTTCGCAACGACTGCGTCGAGTAAACCAATTGTATTTAATTACGGGCTACCTAAGTGCACAGCGTTAATTGTTTTGGCAAAAATAAGCCCTCTTCATCGAGCTCGGGCTGAATCAAGCGCCGTCGGCCGCAGCGTCCGCCTAGCTATGCCTGCCGGCCGTATCGCTGGCTGTCACCGGAGCCGTCAGTGGACAACGCGCCGTCGTGAAATGTTCTGTCATTTGCAGGGGCATAATTTTATTGACAGTGTTCACGTAAAGCGAAGCAGTGTTGTGCAGAGTTGTTTATATTGCGTTTCTCGCCGTGAATATGTACTCAAGCGGGGGGGGGGGGGGGGGGGGGGGGCTGGACCTGGGCGGAGCTTACGCGCCGCTCGACCGTTCGGATACACGCACGTTGGATCGGACGCCAAATCGTACCGTGTGTCCCCTGCTTAAAGCTCGCTCATGGTTCGGCGTAAGTCCCTGTATATTCTTTATAAATAAGGAAGCCTACCTAGACACTGTAAACCCAACAATTGGGGCCTAAATGCCTGCCCTCCTCCCAGCTGCGGCTTCGTTTGAGCGACAAAGTCCGATTTCGAAGGCCGTGCTTTTGTAAACTGCATGCCACTGAAGCGGTTGCGAATCTTGAAGGCGACATCCGCTTCATTTTTTTTTTAATATATACAGTACATTTTCTTAAACTTCGTATAAAAAAGTGCATATTTATACAAAGTTAACACTTTTTGACCCAAGAAATTTGTTAAAGTGTCCCTACCGATTGTTGTTAGGAAAAAACACGTAATTTTCTCATTTACGATACATTTTTCTAAAAACCGTAGAGTGGCGCCACTGCAGTATTTGTTTGGTCGACATACCACGTTGGTTGTAGTGAATGCACCTTGCAGTAAGGCGGTATTTGAGTTATATTTTAGAAGTGCCTAGACAAAATCTGCTCCTTGTCGTGTGCAGTAACCATCGCAAACCCTCCGGACTTGTGTAACGCCGTTAGTTCGCCGTGTGTTTCGTGCGATCTACCAGTGTCGACAGTGAGTGTCTTACTACAGCGCCCGTCCGAGCTGCCTTTGTTCTGCCGAGCTGCCTGCCCGCGCTCTCGTGAAAAGTCTGGTACTGGAGCTTCGAATCGTAGTGTATGGAAGACTGTTGAAGGTTGTGCTTTTGTGGAGCTGGAGTTCATCGGAAGTTCTACAGTGCTTGCGCCAGAAAAACGTCGGTGCCTCGGTACCTTTGAGACGAAGGAGCGTTGGCCAAGTCTTTTTGAAAGGTAAGCAAGTTTGGCCCTTGCGCGCATTCTTGAACTTATGATTTACGTAATGAACGTTGTGTAACTAGCTAGAGCAACGCGCTTTCTGATCGTAGGTTGGCCGTCTTGCTGTGCACATTTAGCAAACAATTTCACGAAGCCTTCCTCTGATGTTACAGCGTACTTGCATTCTGCTGTAAAATATATGCTACCCGCCTTGATTGCTATGCCTGAATGGGCACACAATTATGAAAACACTGAAAGTTGCTGTTCGTTCGGTAGTTTTCTGGCAAGAAGTTATTCGTTATATATTCATTCCCGCAAGTACAGTACATGTGTAATGTATCCGTCGATGTATCATGGGCTTCGCGCGTTGGCACACGATTCCTATGTTTGACGCTTAAGCAGATAGAAGCTTGTATGAAGATTTTTCTATGTATACAGTTTGGTTTGGATGACCACGTCGCGAGAACCTGTGTATTGTTTATGTTCTTGAGTGTCTTCGCGTATTTGTCTTCTATGTTGCAGACCCGACATAGGCCGATATTACAGTAACGAAGTTTATTTTTAATCGAGACATTTCAGAGACCGGCCTTTAAGAAAGACATAGACCAACCAATTCTTACGAACGGGATGCCAGCTCTTGCAATCGTAGGTTATACGGCAGTGCGTAATAAAGTAAGGACTGCGATTTTGTAGCGATACTTACCCCTCGATTCTATACCACTCTTGTCGCCCACCGCAAACGGCCGGCTGTTCCAGTACGTAGCACGGGCCGGGGCGACGGTCAAACCACTAACGAATAACGAAAAGGAATAGCATCGCTACAAAATCGCGATCTAGCTTTCAGAATGCTTTTCATGTGCTTAATATTTTTGTTTAATCCAATGCGCCACGTTTTACTGCATATTTGAGTTTTGTTTTTGATTGTCCTGGTAGCCTGTTGTTGCTGATTTCGTTCCTTCCTGAAACTTCGCTTGTTACAAAATATCAGTGTAACCTCCTTAGATATAACAAAGAGACATTTGTGCAACCAGACGCAAATTCATGCAGCTGGCTGTGTGAGGCTCTCTTTGCAATTGCACATGACACTGGTAAATCACAAATTCCCAGGTTCACAACACAATAAATTAAACATTTCTTACTTTTGAAGGCTATGCGGATTCTGGAGGCATCCCTACATCAAGCAGGAACCTGCTGCACTGCTGGAAGCTGGACAGCACGACAATAAAGCACGTGATCTGTGTGCTTTCTCAAAGGTGCGTACAAAACTGGCGCTGCCTTTCGAGTTGTAGGACACATTTGTGTAATATGCAATCATTTTACTGTATTGCCATTTTCAGGATTTCTAGTGGCTGATCATGAATTTTATGTTTTGGTGGAGTGCCCTTAGTTTAATGAATTTACCTAAAGTAGCCTCATCTGAGTTAAATATAATTGGACGCTTGAGTAATTATGCCTTATATACTCCATATAGACTATATTAATCTAGCCAAAATGCCTTTTTAAGAACCATGAATTGAGGTTTCGTGTCTCGAAAAATGCGTTGTACCGCCTAAAGACATGGTTTAGGCAAAAGTGCCTTAAGCAATGCTTTCGCACAAAAGTTGTATCATCAAGAGTTTCATAGAAGCCTGTGTGGTCGGTATGAAACATGACAAAGAAAGACATAGACCAACCAAATACAACATTAAAAGCAATACATTTTGGCTTCCATATGGAAGCCTTGTTCACAATAAGGCTAAAAAAAAGTGGAAGTGCATATTTAATTAAGTAAGTTTTAGCATAAGATGGGCGTGGGCTCCTTGGTTTCAGATAAACGTGTGTCCTGTTGATTGCATCTCCAGGGAATCCGGGTACAGGCATGGCTTCCAATTTCTTTCCTGGCCGATTATGCTAGACACTATCCAGTCACTATTGTGTTTAGTCATTGCTGCATGCTCTGCCAAAGCATTTGATGCCACTCTTTTCTCATCCACGTAGTTCTGATGTTGGCGTAGCCATTGTTTAAAGTTGCCCATTGCCCTAATGTAGATAGTATTCATATACACATGTTATGTTTCAAAGGTCAGAATTCATGTCAGTAAAATTTTTGATACGGGTTGTTACTGGGATGGCTACCTCGTTGGTTTAGCATGGCTTGTCACTGGGATTGCTCTCTTGTTTGTTTAGCTTCTTGTCGGGTTCTTATGGATTTGATTTTGTGCACAATGAGATGTTACACACCTTGCATATACATGAAAAAAAGGTTTACAGCAGAGATAACATATATGCATGGGCATATATATGTGTCAATAAAATACCCAAGCCTCATTTCTGCCTACAGAAAAAGAAGTTATTTCTCCTCGAGGGCATGACTGCTTCCAATAATGAACCTCCAAGGGAAGATTTTCTCTAATCCCCATTTTTGATATCTACATGCTTATGTGGCATGTACAAACTGGACGAGTGGTCTAAATTTTAAATTTGAGTAATAATTGCAATAAATAACTCATTTCACCTGTCTTCTAATGACTCTAAAATTCTATGCTTCTACCTTGCCAAACCTTTTATGAAATTAGTTTGATGAGGCCCAATATACAGGGCTTTCTAAATTGAAGGTATCAGTACCTATTAAAGACTGTGCTAACTATGAAAATGCTGCTTGTGTATGTGGTTTATTCATTTCTCAGACAAAAGCTTTACACCCAAGTGCAGTCAGTAAATCGAAAACAATTGCGTCTTGTTCAATAGTTCTCGAGCACTTGTGCGTCACTATAGTCGGATACAACTTTAGAAAAAAGGGGAGGCCCCGCCCAGATGACTGAAGCGCGACGTCCGATTGCTTCCGCGACTAAAATAATCCCGCTCAAAAAATCGTGCTTCGGAAACGCGCAATTCTCGGTATAAATAAAGACTTTGATGACTGGATTAGTAGAGCTCTCATGTGCTACAGCACATGCCAGATCGCGACAGAAAAATAACCCCGTGCCTTCCACAACGCTGCCCGTCGTCTGCTCTTTAGCTTCATTGCAAGTGGCAAAAGTAGAAAGAGCAACTCTGCATGGCATTTGTGCTTGTTTACATGTACACGGCAAATTTACTACTCCTGTTCCGAGCTTCAAATGAATCAGTTGCTACTGAACAAGTACTTATATAAAACAATGCATTTATCGCAACCATTACAAACCCAAGATGCTCTGTGTCAGCGAAAACACCGGGTTAAAGGTGAGGAGGGAGGTCAAAGCTTCGCATATTTCGGGTGGCAAACTGTCGACACCCTCGTGAAAACGCCCACAAAATGTGGAGAAAAGAAGAAGCGGCACGAAGTAGGACACATATGCGCTGAGGTCGTGTGCACGATTTCTTTCACCACAACGAGATACCGACGATCGAGAAGATCACTAACGAGTTCTCGAAGCGTATGTGGTGTTATGTTTGTGCCCTGGGATTTGCCTGATGGAAGGCCAGTGCTATGGTTTGTCGACCGTGGAGGCAGCATTCATCCCTGCATGGTGCCTGCCTGCTTCGGACACGACTACGTGCACGGCTCGGGTTTTCTCGCGGCTGCACGGCGTCCACGACGGAAGCAGCCACCGGATCACGGACTGCTTTTCGGCCCCTCCCCGTCCCGGCAGCAATGCAACCCCCCCTCCCCCTCGTTTGTCCGGCGGCGCCCGCACCACAAACGACTCCCGCTGTGTTGGGGACAGTTTCCAAAGGAGGGCTGTGTTTCACCCAGTGCCTTGCAGTTGGTTCCCTTTGTCCTATGCGGGCCATAAAACTTGACCGGCGCACCATTCTGACCGACCGCCAAATCGTCCCGACGCCGCAGCGCGGTTCAAGGAAGCGCCGGCCACCGAGAGCGGCATTAGGACACCGGAGGCTGCCCGGACCCTCTCTCTCTCGACCTTGTTTCGTCCTTGGGGACTGTCTGGGGGATCTTTGGACTGAGGGGTGTTATTTAAGCAGCTTGCAGCTGCTCTGTTGGTCTCTGTCCTGATAACGACGACAACATGTAAACATTGTATAAAGAATTATTCGCAGAGAAAACTCTCCTCGTCTCTGACTCTGCGTGAAGCGAGGTCCAGACCTCCTGCCAGCCACACATACCTCGGCAAACGCAACAATGGATCTCCCATCACTGAAGCGGTGTACTGTGTGTCAAGCACAGCAGCCAAGCATTCTCCCGTGGCCTCTCAAATAAATAAGCAGTTCATTTGATGATATATTCCTTTTAATGGAAGCCCAATTCTGAAAAAGCAACGTCCTGCACAGATCATGCTCAATATAAGCGTTGGCATGGAAACGTGCTGAAATGCCGGAAAATCTGAATGCAAATGGAGTTATTAATCCTGAATAACTATGTGGGGTCCGAAATGCTCATTCGGGCATCCACTGTCCAGCTTCACACGAAAAAGCAGTAGTCAACGTGAATGAAATTGACAGCCACTCTTAGCAGCCTGCACGCCAAAGCACATTGTGCTTTGCGTGCAGTTGTGCTGCCCCTACTGTTTTTTCCAGACCGTTGAGATGAATAATGCCAATGTCAGAAGGCCCAATACTCTATTGGGCAGCCACCTATGAGCATGACGGGCCCTGTGATGAAATGACAGTCATCAGGGCACGCTTCAAAGGCACCTTTAGCAGTCTGCACGTCAAAGCCCAGTCAAGCCGTCACCACTGTTGGTGAAACGGCAGCAATCAATGCGAGAATGACAGCCACTGTTGGCAGCTTGCATGCAAACACACATTCATGTGGTGGCATTGTTTATTTTGGTTACCTGGCCTAGGCAAGTAATGCGAATATGACAACAATTATCAAACATCATTAGCTTAGTTAGGCCCAATATACTCAGTCGGGTAGCTATTAATAGCAGTAGTCAAGGGCACGCTTGAAAGGCACCATTAGCAGTCTGCACGTCAAAGCGCAGTCAATCCGTCGCCACTTTTGGTGAAATGGCAGCAATCAATGGAGAATGACAGCCACTGTTGGCAGCTTGCATGCAAACACACATTCATGTGGTGGCATTGTTTATTTTGGTTACCTGGCCCAGGCAAGTAATGCGAATAAGAGAACAATTATCAAACATTAGCTTAGTTAGGCCCAATATACCCAGGCGGGTAGCTATTAATAGCAGTAGTCAAGGGCACGCTCAAAAGGCACCATTAGCAGTCTGCATGTCAAAGCGCAGTCAATCCGTCGCCACTTTTGGTGAAATGGCAGCAATCAATGGAGAATGACAGCCACTGTTGGCAGCTTGTATGCAAACACACATTCATGTGGTGGCATTGTTTATTTTGGTTACCTGGCCCAGGCAAGTAATGCGAATAAGAGAACAATTATCAAACATCATTAGCTTAGTTAGGCCCAATATACCCAGGCGGGTAGCTATTAATAGCAGTAGTCAAGGGCACGCTCAAAAGGCACCATTAGCAGTCTGCATGTCAAATCACAGTCATACCGCAGCCATTGTTGTATTTGTTTATCTGACCGGGCAAGTAACACCAATGTAAGCACAATTATTCACCCTGAATAGCTCTGCTAGCATTGTGCTAAAAAATGCTGAGTGAAGTTGAATGTGTTTTATTGAGGCAATTATTTTATTCACAAGCCATCGGCATGTCGATCAACGGCCAGGTTCAGACAATGTCATTTGTGAAGTAATAAAGGGTGAACGTTGCAAAAGCTCTTAGTGCACTGCTTTGCTGGGCTCCATTCACTGAATAATGTCTTTGCAACGGCGAAAGCGTCAGACAGAAATCACACCCCACTGCACATTGTTATTCATGCTGAAAATTTTCACCATCATATGTGATAGGCAGTGAAACCGTTTGTTTACTAAGACTGCATGCATGAAAAATTCAACAGCATAGCAAGGTGTTTCACAATATGCAGCCTTTCATGTGCACTTCTGGCTAGCTGCCACATGCACTGACGCATAAACATGAACAGAGGTAAGAGGCAAAGTTACTGTGCAACCCACATGACGCTTTTAAGAAAATGTATCTCTAAACCTTTCTGTTTTGATAGGCGATCAAAATTTGTTTTGAGCAAGTTGGTTAGTCACATTGCAGCAACAGCACAAGAAACAAGGACAGAAAACGCAGCGAGTAGGCAGATTGAGAAGACGAGGTACACCAGCGAGAAAGGTTTTAATGAGATGGAAGAGGCCAGTTGTGCAGTGTACAGGAGTTAGTGCTTTGAATGAGATTGGCTAATGAAAATGTGTAAAGACTTTGCTGAAAGAAAACTAGCAAAAACAAATGCTAATATAAAATAAAAGGACAAATATGAGTAAGTGCAAACACGCATGGAAGCAGGAACGCTGGCAACACAACTTATGCGTGACTGTGCCACAGCACGCATTCTACAGCTTGCGTGCGCGGTGAGCACTGGTGGAAAGAAATCAATCGACGGTGCTATACACAACGCTCGAACACCGCTGTTAGACGCTCGGCTATCTCACTGTTGACAACAATCATTCACGCTAAGTTGACGGCGACAAATCTTTGCATTGGAGGCTTCTTTTGCAAATATTTTCTGTTGAGACGCTCGTAGGTTTGTTTCACGCACTCACGCTTTTCTAATTTCTCCTCAGAATGGTTTTGCTCCATCACTTTACCCCGTCCGACGGAAAATGCAGCGACACGGTACACGAACTCACCCGCAGCTGACAGCAGGCACCAGACTTTGGCAAACTTTTCTTGTCCTAACTTCACTCGGGAGCGAAATAAAAAACATGGAACAAACAGGCAGGATGTGTGTATGCAGCAGTCACCGAGACATCCTGTTTTCAGGCAAAGCATAGCGCAGCATCAAATGCTCGCTGCAATGTTTCTTCGCCGGATCACGGCTTAGAATACACGCACGCAGCACAGATGCCGCATCGTAAGCTCGCAGTAATATTTCCGGCATGATAGACAATGACAAACTGTTTGGGAATTCACTGTGACGAGGCATTGACGCACACAGCTGACGCGACTTGGCCTAGTTCGAAGCCCGGGCGGCCATCTTCTCCGACGGCGGGCCACCGGCCGTCCGGCGCGTGACATCAGTTCAGAGTGCGCAACCATTAGTGGATGCTCGTGTGCATCCGCCTCGGAGGAGTAAACGCCTCTGTTTTTCTAAAGTTGTATCCGACTATAATCGAGCACAGCTTGACCCTTGGCCTAATACTAAATCAGGCTTGAAGCTTTCAATGTCTGCTAATCGCTAGAACAGCACCAGATCTCATTCTGTGCCAAGGGGTGGAACGCATTCGCTTAGAGCTAGGCAGATGAATGTCTTTCTTTCGCATTGAAGTTCCCAATACTTTCTAGTCTTAGGTGAAAGTACACAGCTCAGCACAACGCACGTATGGTATACGTAAGGGTACTTTGTTCTTTAAACCATATCAACAAGAAGCAGCTACTTCCGTTTTTGCACACCTTACCCTATTTCCTAACCTTTCCTTGATCAAAACTGTAGAAAATTAATCTGTGCTTGTTCTATTGTTTCACAGGTAGACATCGGCGACGGTGTATATGTTGAAAAGTGCCTGCTGAAGAGGCTGCGCCTGGATGCTAACAACTCAGGCTTTCAGTTCGCGGGGGGCCTCCTTAAGGCTCCTTTTACAAAAGAAGAGGTTGAAGGGAGGCGCTACACATGGATGCGCAGCGATTGTTTGTGACATCGTCACTGCTGGCAGGCCTGGCCTGCCTTTTCGCTTCGTTCTGGGTCTTCCACGTTATCTACTCGAAAACGCCCACAGGGTTTTGACATTTATTGAGCACTGCTTTCTGGATTTGAGCTACACAAAGCTGCAGGTGAAAGCATTGGATTTAGTCAATATTTACTAGAACTATTGCTAGGCAAAAAAATTTTCAGATGCATATCCTCAAGAAAGTTTCTGTAAAAATTATTTTGCCTAACAAAAGCACTCGTGGGTTCTGTGGCTGGCAGCTTGCCCAAGCCATGTAGCACAGTGCTTGCTTTAAAGGGACACGAAAGGGAAAATTTATTTGAGCGTTATTAAATCATTTTTCTACAACACCGAAAAAACAACTCCCTCTAAGAGAATTGGCTTGATAAGCCAGATAACTTGCAAAAACGAAAACTGGTGTCGCCACCACCACCTTATAATTCCTGCACCAGCTCGCTGTGATATGGAATTTGACGGTGTCTGTTCGGGTCTAGCTAATGTTCTACTGGCCAATATTGATGAATTCTGTTGTAAAGGTGTCAAAGAATATACTTAGTTGAAGTATGACTCCACACTGATGTGCGGGCACTGCATAAAACTTGAAAGTTAAATCTTCATTTTCTCATCTATTAATCCGCTTATTGCCACAATGTTCATGAATACAGTTCTGAAAGATTGTTTTATCAGTCTAAAATCATTTATTGTTTCTCTTTAGTATCTCTGTAATGGACCTTTAGCAACAAAATGTGTGTTAGTTTGCGACAGGTATTCTCAGCGGGGGCAAGAGCACCAGCAGCATGCTCAGTGATTCTGTACCAACTGATAATTTGAAGGATGTCCTGTGCCACTAGGGTTAGGCCAACATGGCTCTGTGTTAATCACCACAAGTGTATTATGCAAAACTTAATGGCCCAGAAATTGGTAATTCAGGGGGGAGTTGAATTAGCTGTTTATTTTTTTTTTCTTTATCATGGACTTCTCACATTACACTTTGTCACAACGCATTCACTTTAAAGTAACTGGAGAATAAGGTGGTTTGGTATTCAGACATGCCTTCTGTGTGTAAACAGTGTTAGATGAGCAATACAAAGATACACCATAGATGCTGACTGGCAACATGAAGGGGTTTGAGGGCAGCTACGAATATACATCCTTGTAGTCGTACCTATAGCACTATGTTCAATTTGTCACACAAGCATATGGCATCCATCACAACTGCATGCCTAGAAAAAGACAAGGGCAACACACTCAATTACCTTTTATTCTATCTAAGAAGCACTACAATATTTAGGCAACGAAATTGACATCTGGCTTGTACCCATAAGTACTGCAATACAGTTGTATAACATGTTCCTCTTGTGTGGAAAAAGGGCTGCATACGTTTTCTTTGAGCACAAGGGGGAGTGGTATCAGTTAAAGCCCCTCCATCCACGCGCCACTGCCGCTTTCTTAAGTAGCGACAACCTTTGTTGTACGCCGCCTTTTCCCCTGACATCAAATCCGGTTCCAGCATTTCCAGTTTCAAAGTTTCCGGTTCCGGCGTTACCGCTTCCTGGAGTTGTGCTGCGGGAATTTCCGCTTTGACTGCCGATGGTGAGATGCCCACGCGTGCTTAGCAGAGCTGTGGTAGTCACCATGAGAAGAATGCAAAGGCGACAAGCTGTTGTATTCCGCTGAAGTAGTAATTCTCGGTCGCTGTTTTCTAAATGCATGAAAAATGGCAGTGGTCTCCAAGCGCCCAGGCACTACATTCCACTGTACGTTGTCTCGTGGCACAACCCGTCGCAGGTTGACGCGAAACAGCGAACACGATCAGATCGCTGGTTACAATAGGCGGTGGTACTTGGATGGAATCGCATTCACAGTTTAAACCGCAGCTGGTGCAATTAAAGCCTCTCCATCGACGCGAAAGTAAACAACGTTAAGAAAAACATAGCGTTACTTCCACTCGGAACAGGAAGCTGCAGCTACGGAAGTTCCGCTTGACGCCGGAAGCTAAGGGGGCGAGTGGCAGAGGAACGTGGAGGAAGAGGGTAGGTTGGCGGTACGTAACCTGGTTGGCGGAAACGTGTATGGAGGGGCTTTAGTATCAGTTAATGGCTGTTTTCACATATATGTTTTGTCGTGTGTATTAGCAATCACCACTTTCCTTATCTGAGTGAGGTCATTTTTTAGAAAGTTTGAAAGTTTATAGAACATGTTGCTCATGGTTGTTGCAGTTTTCTTCCTAACTATCCATTCATTGCACTGTGCACCCATGTCTTGGGCAACTAGCTGTTTGAAGGTCAGCATGCTATCGATGGGTCTAATGATAATCTCTAGTGCCCTCTCATTTGCTTGTTGCAATACTTAAGAGTTAGATTTTGTATATTGTGTCACTGGTTTATTTTCACTGTACTTTAGTTTCACTACATCTTGAATGTGTTGTGATAGTTTTTCTTTTGCAATGAAAGATATGGTGGGCAGTTGCCGACACTAATGTTTCGCTGGGCAGTAATGGTCATTAGCAGCAGATGCTAGCTGCCCTTAAGTGCAATGTTTTTATGTTGCATAGAATTGTTCATGATCCATTGAATGCACTGCACGCACATGTTGTGGACAACTGCCTGTTTGAAGAAATTATCTGCATATTCAGTGGGTCTAATGTGAACATCTCTACTACTGACTTAGCTTCACTACATCTTGAATGTGTTGTGATAGTTTTTATTTTGCCGTGACAGATGTGGTGGGCAGTTGCCGGCACTAATGTGATAGTACGAATGCTTGCTGTATTTACCACATGGTTGTTTCATTTCGTCTGAGGCAGTAGTGGCCGTTAGCAGCAGATGTCATATGGCCTTA
Source organism: Dermacentor andersoni (assembly GCF_023375885.2). Classification (NCBI taxonomy): domain Eukaryota; kingdom Metazoa; phylum Arthropoda; class Arachnida; order Ixodida; family Ixodidae; genus Dermacentor; species Dermacentor andersoni. Next base: position 47,398,510 of record NC_092817.1, read on the forward strand.
AGTGCAATATTTTTATGTTGCATAGTTTTGTCCATAATCATCCATTGAATGCACTGCAGACCCATGTTCTGGACAACTGCCTGTTTGAAGGAATGATCTGCATATTCAGTGTGTCTAATGTGAACATCTCTAGTACTGCCTGTGTATTTGTGAGTTAGATTTTGTATTGTGTGTCATTTTGTTTTTGCTGTGCTTTAGTTTCACTACATCGTGAATGGGTTGATAGTTTTCCTTTTGCAGTGAGAGATATGATGGGCAGTGGCCGGCACTAATGTGATAGTACGAATGCTTGCTGTATTTACCACATGGTTGTTTCATTTTGTCTGGCGCAGGAATAGCCGTTAGCAGCAGATGCCATTTGACCTTAAGTGCAATATTTTTATGTTGCATAGTTATGTTCATACTAATCCATTGGATGCACAGCACACCCATGTTCTGGACAACTGCCTGTTTGAAGGAATGACCTGCATATTCAGTGGGTTTAATGTGAACGTCTCTAGTACTGACTGTATATTTATCAGTTAGGTTTTATATTGTATGTTGCTTGTTTTCACTGTAGGCTGCTGAGCACGAGGTCGCGGGATCGAATCCCGGCCATGGCGGCCGCATTTCGATGGAGGCGAAATACGAAAACACCCGTGTACTTAGATTTAGGTGCACGTTAAAGATCCCCAGGTGGTCGAAATTTCCGGAGTCCTCCACTACGGCGTGCCTCATAATCAGAAAGTGGTTTTGGCACGTAAAACCCTATAATTTAATTTTTTTTTTTCACTGTACTTTAGTGGGATTGCACATTGAATGTGTTGTGATGTATTTTATTTTGCTATGAGAGATCTAATGGGCAGTTACCAGCCCCCGGTCTTTGTATTAGTACAAATATTTATTATGCTTATCACAGCATTTTGTAAGGCTATAGTTTTGTGATGATTAACTCATGCCTGACTTTTTTATGAGAAACATGTCACAACTAATAAACAATCACTCATGCTTGGGATCCATGAAATCATCCTTGTAATCTTTCAATTGTCTTCGAACTACTTCCACATCAGGCCCAAGAAACTCCAGAACGCGCTTGAAGAATTACTCTCGGAAAGAACCGAGAAAACCTGATGAATGAGGTAAAAAAAATACTCCGAGATCAGCTCCAAGAAACCACAGAATGGGCTTGAAAATTTCTCTCAGGTAGAGCTACGAAACCTTGATAACGAGGTAAGAAAATACCCCGACATCAGTACCAACAAACTCGAGAATAGGCCTGAAAATAACTCCCAGGAATAGCCTAGAAAACTGGATGAATGATGTAAAAAAGTAATCCCACATCACCTCCAAAAAACTCCAGAATGGGCTTGAAAAATTACTATCAGATAAAGCTGAGAAAAGTTAATGAAGGAGGTAAAAAAATACTCTCACATCAGACCCAAGAAACTCGCGAATGGGCTTGAAAAATAACTCTCAGGAATAGCCGCTAGAACTTCGTGATGGGAGTAAAAATATAGTCGCACTATCGTCCCTAAAAACCTTCCCACAGATTAAAAAATTACTCTCGTTTCTACATGCAAAAAACTTGGTCAGCATGGTAGTAAATTTTTACCTCGACTGGTACGTAGTAAAAAAAACCCAGAAACGGGAATGCGATACAGGACGAGCGGTTTACTCCCGTTTCGCGTTATTTTTGTTTAGTGTGTATGTATGTATGTATGTATGTGTGTATGTATGTATGTATGTATGTACAGTCGCGGACAGAATATTACGGACCATGAAATCTAAGAACAAGCTGAATATCTCCGCAACCTCACAACGCAATCTGGTATTTGCATTTTGGACCTCGACTAGAATATGCTAACAACGTTGTCGTGGGCAGTTTTACTGGTTATTGCTACAGGCTGCTCGGTAATCGAACGTTTTCGGAGATCCCGTGGTCCATTTTATTCTGTCCGCGACTGTATGTATGTATGTATGTATGTATGTATGTATGTTGGGGTGGGGGAAGCCCTGAATATGGGCGAACAAGGGAAGCCTCAGTCCCTTGTCACAACGTTGGCCTTTTAGATTGAGGCTTTCTCTGTTTAGCCAGTGCATGCTGATCCCCTGGAGTCTTGTCTACTGGCGAACCTTTGCCTTAATCGTATCGGTCTAAATTCGTACGCTGACTTTGGATTTCGCGACATTGTCGGTCGCCTATTCAAACCGTTCGCGTGTGGCCAGTTATATTTATGAAAAAGAAGAAAAGAAAACTTCCTTCAGAATCAAATGTTATCATCCTAAATTGACAGCTAACTGCACGTGAACAGTCGCTGACAAAATATGTGACGCAATGGGGAGATGATGCAGAAATGTCAACATGGCGTCGCTACCTGTCGTTCGTTGTTTGCCGTGTTTCATAAGCCTCTGCCCACGATAAGGCTGGTCTCCTATTGTATTGCAGGAGCCTACGGCGTAACATTAAGCAGCAATATTAAGTGAATGTATATCTGCAAAAAATAGTTTTTAGAATTCCGAACAGTTTACTCTTACGTGAGTGCAGGCTTGAGAAGCCAGAAAGTACGCAAGAACCAATTGGGACGCGTGATGACACCCCTTCGAAGTTCGTTCACCAACAGCGCCGCGACGGTGCGGATTTCAGTGGAATCTGCCTGGGCTCAGTTAATTTTTTGTTGGTAAAGGTGTCTACGTGGCATTTAAAAGGGGAGCCAAAGACTGAACTTCGCAAGTTTCGAGAACTTCTGCACTGCACCAGAACGGCCCAAACGCGAGAAGTACATCAGCGCCGTACTTGCACCGGCGCTGCAGGCTTTCGGCACGGAGCTCAAAGAATCAACGTTTCTAATTTATTTTCACTTCTGGTGTTCAATGTCTGGTAAACTAACGAAAATGTCCTTTTGAAAGAAGACTTTGTCAGTGTTAATGTGTGTTTCTAATTAGTGTCCATTTTTTAGTGTTTAGTGTTTCAAGTGTTTCAAGTGTTTCTCTCTTTCTCTCTTTCCTCCTCCTCTAATCGTCCTCTCACATTGAGCGAAAGGTTCCAAACCTCTCAACGCGCGTGCAGAAACAAATAGCTTCTAGTTTGTGTCGTACTACATTTATCATCAATACCCGTCTTGAAAATGTATTCCGTGCATGAAATCTTTATTCACGTGTATGTGGGCGTAAACTATGCTTTGGAACCTTTAAAAATAAAAATAAACGCCATAGCTAACCAGGCGAAATGCTACATGACTATGTCAATCACGCACGGGCAATAGAGGGAGATCACCAGGACGACGGCTATAGATAGATGAAAGAACGGCGTTACCTTGAAACTTTATCCATGCAGGTACATTACGGAATCACGCCCGTATCGATGATACAAGTGTATATAGTACTGAAATACGGTATGCAAGCTGTGCTACACATGCTAAGGTCGCATGGTAACTCACGTCGTCGACGTAGACATAGCCTCTATCCCGGATGCCGTCCACCTTCAGAACCGAAGGTGCCACGAAGTCGGAGGGGACCATGGTCTCGTATAGCATTAGGCCGTAGGCCTGTCGAAATGGAAGAAAGTTCCAGAAGAAATCTATTGGGTAATTTCTTTTTTTCATGTAACTTACATAAACCCGAATGTGAAACGCACGTTGTGAAATAATGCTATTCATTTTTTTGCTCAGTCGTCCACAGAAACGCACAAGCGCTTGATTACCTTATCATTACTTCAACCCTACACAGTTCTCGGAAACACAGACTCCAAGAAAAATGAAAGGGAGAAAAAAAAAGAGAGAAATGAAGAACGAAATTTACTTGGAGCTACTGCACCCTTCATCAAATCGGCACATCGAATGGGTACATTCTCGTACGAGTGCGACCAACACAGTTGTTACCTAAACTGTAGACTTAATGCTGAAGTCGCAAGGAAATTTAACGTTTTCCCGAAGTCCGTGCTCCGAAAACTATTGTGGTTCACTGTACGTTATTGTATAGGGGTGCTCGGATAACGAAATTTACGAACCTGATTGAATATGAATATTTCAAAAAATATCTGCTTCGGATGTCAAATTGAGTGCCGAATATTTACGTGAAAATGTCACAACCCTTTCCGTTTGCCTCACAACTGGCGCATCAATCGGTGAATGGACCATACGCATGTCCTTTTTCGCGGCAGGCATCTTTTCGAAATGTCCAAATACTTTTGTTTCGAGTAAAAGAATTTGATATCCGAATATTCGATTACGGCCGAATCATTGGGTCTATGACGATTATTGGAGTCTGGCGGTTACATTATGACATCATTTAGTGAGCGCAAACTATTATTGAGATTGCAGGCTAGAATAATTGTTTCCTCGTGTATGCGCTCAAAATTGAATATTCGGATATAAAATTCTGGAATACATCGATTAGAAACAAATGTGGGATTCGAAATATCGGAAAATCTCACACGACCATTTCTTCGCGATGGACGCAGCCAACACTTTCGAATTCGCCCGTCAACGTCGTCGAGCCTAACGCTGTAACTCTGCTGCTGTTACATTGACAACGGCGCAAGATGGAAGATATTGGTTGTATTCATCGCGACCTAAGTCCGAATATTCGAAATTTCGAACAGTATTTGTTATTCGAATCGCATGTATTGGTTAGTTGAATTTGATGCGAATATTCGATTACAACAATATACGAGGCTGCAAGATTGATTGAAGCGCATGAATAGCAGTCACGCGCTTCAATCAGAGGTAGCACGTTCGTTTATTCTGCCGCCAACCAGCGGTAGTTTACTAGCGGACACACAAAGTCAAATCTTGCTTTACTTGCACAAGTTCGGATGTGATTTATGTGCTTCAATGTTCGTTCTGTAAGAAACAATATATCGGTAAAACGGGACAATCAATAAACGTCATATTAAACGGACATCGCGCGGACACAGATAAAAACCTTCACAAAGCCGTCGCCGACCATTTCAACCAACCAGGTCACAACTTTGAGGAACTTAAACTCTACATTTTACAGTCAAATTTCCGTTCTGAACGAGGAAGAAAATACAGAGAATCATACCTTATTCATAAGTTCAAGACATTGCAACCAATGGGCATAAATGTTTCAAAGGGAGCTTTAGAATCTATTCGATATGCTAAATTTCAAGCTATACGCCAGAACAATTAGTTTGGTTGCTTAATGTTTCTTATTTTTATTTTTTCCTTTTTTATTTCTCCATTTTCATTTCTTTCCGTTTTTTTTCTTTTATTTATTTATTCCATTTGAGTATTAAATATTTCTTTCTTTTTTTCACGAGCACCGGTTTCTGCCACTCCTTCTATTATCTCTTTCAGAGACACGATAGCCCTCGACCACCGGCGAAACAGGTAATAGAGGGGTACTGTGCACGCCGTTGACAAGCCGGCTGACGCACATACGGCCGTTGACACGTGATTGACAGATGGCCGTGTCGCTGGCCTTGTGCACAGCACTCCTTTATTCTCAATTCTATATCCTCGCCTCTAACACCTTCGCTCGTTGCCGCACCCACTCGCCTTAAGCCCTCTTCCCTTTAAGAGAACCCCACCTATATATACTGTGGCGAGGAAAGCAGATGTCGCCTTGAAGAAGACAAGTCCACTTGTCAAAACGTTGGCTCCTGCTTTCACCTTGTTCTCGTTTTGCTCATAGATTATGAGAAGGCATTTGATTCATTAGAGATACCAGCAGCCATGGAAGAATTGCGTAATCGATTAGTACGAAAAGCATACGTAAATATCTTGGGGAAATATCTACAAAGATTTCACGGCTACCCTATTTCTCTAGAAGAAAAGTAGAACATTACCTGTAAAGAAAGGGGCCAGGAAAGAAGACACAGTCTCTCCAACGCTATTCATTGTATGATTAGAAGACGTATTTAAGCTATTAGAATGGGAAGGCTTAGTTAGGAGTGAGGATAAACGGCAAATATCTCAGCAACATTTGGTTTGCAGATTACATTTGTCGTGTTCAGTGACACTGGCGGTGAATTGCAAAAAAAAAAAGAAAGAATGATTGAAGATCTTAACCAAGAACGTATAAGAGTAGGGGTGGAGATTAATATGCACAAGGCAAAGTTAATGTTCAATAGCCTGGCAAGAAAACAAGAATTCATGATCGCCAGTCAGCCTCTAGAGTCTGTGCAGGAGTACATTTAGCTAGGCCAATTATTCTGAGGCGACCCTAATCATGAGAAGGAAACTTACAGAAGAATAAAAAAAATTACCGACGATTACGTTACTTCCTAATGCGAAATTTGAGCGCAGCAAATAAGCTGTTTCACCTTTTCGATAGATTGAGGCAAAGAAATCGAGCAACACATGTATGCGCTATCACAGAATTTTTTTTTTTATTTTTCACACGTATTCCTTTAACAAAGACTCCACTAACAGTTCTTGACAGTCATGAAGGAAGCTTTGTGATCGGAGAAATAGACTGATATATGTTCGACTTGGTACACCAATGCTTGATTCTCAAAGACGAGATCTATACAAGTGCCTCGCGAGGTTGTCACAGCCGTGGGACGCGTTACGAGCGAGAGGAACGGGATGTTCTCCCGCATAAGTGTTAGGAAATTGCTGTTTGTCTTTATGTCAAGCCGCCACCGATCTGGCTCTCTGATTGCCACCGCACAGGGCGAACGGCAGCGGCAATTTCGGCTCGGGCGGTGCACATATACAGATCCGCCGCCACCGATCTGGCTCTCTGATTGCCACCGCACAGGGGTTGCATTGGAGGAGGAGCGAAGAAAGGAATTAAGTTCGAGCCGGCGCTTTGACAACCGGAGACTCGCAGGAAGAGGGGGGAGGGGGGCGGCGTGTACACCCAGCGGCAAACGATGGGGGCAGAAGCGCGCGCAGCAAGCGGACAACACGATAAAGGGAGGAGGGAAGAGATAGCAGCGACTGACTGATGCCGCTGACGCCGATAGTGAGTCAACCCCAGCTGCGGAGTTGGTTTCAGGGACAACGCCGCCGATGCCGACACAAACAATATTGACACGTGTACTTATATTTATCGGGCGACACGTTTCGCCGCCTAACAAATCTTATCGCACAGCGCGGGACGCGCTTGCATGTATCCGAAGTTTCTGGAAAGTTATCGATTCTTCTACCCGGCTGTCTGTTGTCGCCGAACCTTGTTTTATCTGATTTCATCGTGTGACGCGAATGGTGTAGAACTTTGTGGAAGGCACGCGGGTCCGAACGGTTAGTCTGGAACATTCGACGACTGCTGTATAAAAGCCGACGCGCTTGACCCGCTGATCAGATTTTCGACGATCGCCGAGCTAGCCGGTCGCTGTCAAAAGCGGAAAGCAACTATTCTACGACTGAAAAGGAATGCCTCGCCATCATTTGGGCTATAGCTAAATTCCGCCCTTACCTCTATGGCAGGCCATTCAAAGTCGTCAGCGACCATCATGCATTGTGTTGGCTAGCTAACTTAAAGGACCCTTCAGGACGGCTGGCGCGGTGGAGCCTCAGACTACAAGAATATGACGTCACGGTAATATACAAGTCCGGAAGAAAACACTCCGACGCCGACTGCTTATCGCGCGCTCCCATCGATCCCCCGCCGCAAGACGACGAGGACGACGACGCCTTCCTTGGGATAATAGGCGCGGAAGACTTCACTAAACAGCAACGAGCAGACCCGGAGCTAAAAGGCCTCGTCGAGTATTTGGAAGGAAACACCGACGTTGTCCCTAGGGCATTTAAGCGCGGGTTGTCGTCGTTCACGCTACAAAACAACCTGCTCGTGAAGAAGAACTTCTCACCAGTCCGCGCCAGCTACCTTCTTGTTGTACCGTCAGCGCTGCGTCCAGAAATACTGCACGCCCTACACGACGATCCAACCGCTGGGCACCTCGGATTCTCCCGGACGCTGTCGAGAATACAGGAAAGGTATTACTGGCCGCGTCTGACCGCCGACGTCGCCCATTACGTCAAGACATGCCGAGACTGTCAGCGGCGCAAGACACCACCGACAAGGCCAGCAGGATTACTAGAGCCGATCGAACCTCCTCGTCGACCATTCCAGCAGATTGGGATGGATTTGTTGGGGCCGTTCCCGACGTCAACATCCGGGAATAAGTGGATCGTCGTGGCGACGGACTATCTCACCCGCTTTGCTGAAACTAAAGCTCTACCGAAAGGCAGCGCAGCCGAAGTGGCGAAATTTTTCGTCGAGAACATCCTGCTGCGACATGGTGCCCCAGAAATCCTCATCACCGACAGAGGAACGGCTTTTACAGCTGAGCTCACCCAAGCCATTCTGCTGTACAGCCAGACAAGTCACAGGAGGACGACTGCCTACCATCCGCAAACGAATGGTCTCACGGAGCGCCTGAACAAGACCCTCGCCGACATGCTAGCAATGTACGTCGACGTCGAACACAAGACCTGGGATGCCGTCCTGCCGTACGTAACATTCGCTTACAACACGGCGGTGCAAGAAACAACACAGATCACGCCGTTTAAGCTGGTTTACGGCAGGAATCCGACGACGACGCTCGACGCCATGCTGCCGCACGTCACTGACGAGGAAAATCTTGACGTCGCTAGCTATCTCCAGCGCGCCGAAGAAGCCCGACAGCTCGCCCGCCTGCGGATCAAGAACCAGCAGAGGACCGACAGCCGACACTACAACCTCCGACGACGCTTTGTCGAGTACCAGCCCGGTGACCGTGTTTGGGTTTGGACCCCTATACGCCGACGAGGACTGAGCGAGAAGCTCTTGCGTCGCTATTTCGGGCCGTACAAGATCATCCGACGTATTGGCGCCCTGGACTATGAGGTCGTGCCAGACGGCATTTCGCTGTCACAGCGGCGCCGCTCGCGACCTGAAATTGTCCACGTTGTGCGACTCAAGCCGTACCACCAGCGTTGACGAACTTTGGGACTTCGCGTAACTGACCTTTGGACTTGATTTCTTTTCGTTGTTTTGTTACTTATGTTTAATAAGTGTCCTTTTGTGTTTCGTTCCCTTATATTTGTAGCATCGGGACGATGCTTTTTAAGAGGGGGGTATTGACACGTGTACTTATATTTATCGGGCGACACGTTTCGCCGCCTAACAAATCTTATCGCACAGCGCGGGACGCGCTTGCATGTATCCGAAGTTTCTGGAAAGTTATCGATTCTTCTACCCGGCTGTCTGTTGTCGCCGAACCTTGTTTTATCTGATTTCATCGTGTGACGCGAATGGTGTAGAACTTTGTGGAAGGCACGCGGGTCCGAACGGTTAGTCTGGAACATTCGACGACTGCTGTATAAAAGCCGACGCGCTTGACCCGCTGATCAGATTTTCGACGATCGCCGAGCGTGTTCGCCGCTATCGTTGTGCTATAAGTGTAGCCTGTTTTGTGGGCACAGGTTCGCCCAATAAAAGTTTGTTTTGTCGTTCACAGTATTGCTACTGTGTTATTCAACGTCACCACCACGTGACAATATGATACCCTCGCTTCCGCAGCGCTAAGAACCAGGTCTAGCCGTGGGAAGGTGGTCACGTATTCGTCGACGTGCCGGGGCCTACGTGAAATAGCCGGCGCGTCGGCAACTGAAGAGCACCCTATCCGCCACACAAGAACAGGGGGGGGGGACCCTTTCCTCCTCTTTCTGCATGGCGGCGACGGTGTTCTATGCAGTCACGTTATCTTGACTCTCTAGCGGCGTCAGCGGCATCCAGCGGTATCAGTCGGTCGCTGCTAGCGCTGGGGGGATGAAAGGGGGGCGGAGCTGGTTACGAGGCCGACGACAACGCCGACGACGACGCGAAACCCAGGAACGGACGCCAAAGAGCTGCGCTCTAAAACAGGTTTGAGTGCATACGGCATGCATTACCGAATCCTGACTTGGAGCTTACCATTGTCATTGAAAAGAAAAGTGTACACTCACTGCATTCTACCGGTTCTATAATATGCAGGGCAGAAATTTGTAGGCTAACAAAGAAGCTCGAGAACAAGTTGAGGACCGCGCAAAGAGTGATGGAACGAAGAATCTTAGGCGTGATGTTAATAGACAGGAAGAGGGGTGTGAACCAGAGAGCGAACGGGGATAGCCGATCTTCTAGTTGACATTAAGAGAAAGGAAATGGAGCTGGGCAGGTCATGTAATGTGTAGGGCAGACAACCAGCGGGCCATTAGAGTTACAGGATAGGTGCCGAGGGAAGGCAAGTGCAGTCGAGGACGGCAGAAGAGTAGCTGGGTTCATGAAATTAGGAAATATGCAGGCGCAATTTAGAATCAGTTAGCGTAAGATAAGGGTAATCGGAGATCGCTGGCAGAGGTCTTCGTCCTGCAGTGCACATAAAAATAGGCTGATGATGATGATAAGTACGCCACATGTTTCTTATGAGTTTATAGCTTGGCTACAATGTGCTACGAAATGCACTGGCATTCCAGTTAACAATTTCACGAAAGCGTCGAGCTGTTGGGACAATCTTATTTGAAACGCCAAGGCATTTCTGTATCAAATTTTAGTAGTAGATTTTTTTTCGGAGACGACTTCACTATTTCTCGGCTTCAATATGGCAGTTACATGTACTTAACATTTAATAATTAAAAAGTTAGCATAGTTTAGCTAATAGCAAAAATATCGTAGAATTTGTTCTTGCTGCTAATGTCCGCCTAGTCAGTACCCTACCTGAAAAAACGGCAGGGGCCTAGATACGAGTTAAAGGAAGTTTCCTCATGAAAAAGAACCCATGGTATTGCGTTGTATATGCTTGTACAGCGTCCACCGGCTCCGCCAATATAAGTCGGCCTGAGTAATGTGATGACAGGCTTATATACCTTTCTTTTTTTTTTTACACCTATGGGAGTTTTGTTGCATGTCCGGATGGACATGCCGAGAGGCGAAGGAGAGCATGAAAGCAGACATGGACAGTAATACGTGCAAGCGTGCGAACAATCAGAACGTCTTACGTGGCCGACTTGCTCGAACGTCAGTGGGTAGGTCGAGTTTACGGTTCGGTTCGACATCAGCTGCCGCAGCGTCTTCAGGCCGAACATCTGAAACGGCGCATGTTTTCCCGGTGTTACTTTTGCAGAACGCATGCGCTAGGCGTCAACAAACAAACGCTCGCGAGAGCCCACGAAACGTGAGCACACTCGTGCGATCGAAAAATAAAAGAAGGAAGATCGTGTAGGTTAATTCTTTTGAATTGAATTCTGTGGTTTCACGTGGCAAAACCACGATGTGAGTATGAGCCACGCCGTAGAGGGAGGGACTCACCACCAGAGGACCTTTAACGTACTACGTGCCCCCGATGCATTGTGCACAGGCGTTTTTGCATCTCGCCCCCATCGAAATGCGGCCGCCGCGGCTGGGATTTGATCCCGACTGCAGTTCGATGCACTCGTGCTTAGCAGCGCAACACCATAGCCGCTAAGCCACCGCGGCGGGTAGGTCAATCTCTTACAAAGACATAGACCATAGGTCATAACACGAATGACAAACAACGTACATTTTAGTAAGCAGTGACTAATGAGCTGGTAATTAATAACATAATAAAACAAAATACACTTTTTGGGCAACATATAAAATTAAGGCGCGAGACCTATGCTGTCACTCACACATGTGCGGTGTTTAAAGCGGAGCTTTCAATCTGTAATCGCTATATGAACGAGAAGATAGGAAACCGAGGGGCCCGATTCTTGTTAGTCGAATCATAAGAACCTTGAGTAAAACTTGAAGCAGCGGGAAGAATACGAGCACAGTAATCGAAAACAAGCACAACAGGACGGGTGCTGTTGAACCAACTAGCCCAAATCAAGTTGTTGCTAATAAGAACCTGTTTGTTGGCTTCTTATGATTTCTAGTCATAGGTATTTCATAAAACTCACACATACCTCTTAAAACAATGCATTCTACGGCTTATTATATATTTTTTAGAATTCTGTTGTTGTGTCCAGCTATTCTGTCTCTCACAAAAAAAAAAAAAAAAAAAAACCACCAGTGCGTAAGAATGACTTCTGCTTAGCGAACAACAGGCGCTGAAATTAGTGTGTTTCTCGTGTCAAATTCGTCGTTACGATTATCTTGTCTGTCCAGCGTGAAGTTCATCATGTCAAGAACACAATGGCAGAATTGCAAGCAAATGTTTGGTTTAGTACATAGCGTTCCAATGCAATCTTGTCAATTGCAATTTATTGTATCGATTTGTTCAAGGAATGTGCGATTCACGAAGACGAAATCGAGACTGATTACAAGCTTGAACAGAGGCGCGCTGTGCTTCTTTAGATTTTGGTAATGCTTGCTAAACCTATTTCACTATAACACCAAATTTGCACAGTATCAATTAACTTGTTTTAACTAGGTCTGGTAACCTCATCTAATTACCTCTACATAAGCTTTCAGAACGTTTCTTATTAAAAATAAAGTTCTTTAAATTTTAACATTTTATTGTGGTCTAATCATGCCTAATAGTAGCCCTGTTACAGCCGTACCTGGCTGATTGACCATCGAACTCCTGTGCAACCATCACCAAACGACTAGCTTACCCTTTTCATGGTGATGTCCGCAAGAGCCATTTTCTTTTTCGGAGGCGGGATTTTTGCTTTCACTCTGCCCGGAAAAAACTGTAAGAGGACGAGGCATGAGAGTCCAGCGAAACAATGGCACGAGGCACCACCAGGAGCGAGTACAGAGACTAAAGCACAGGGCGTTGCTTCATGGAGCGCGTGAGCAAACTTGACACAAAATTGTGTACGGAAAGTGTTATAGGACGTCGCCAGCAACGGGAAAGCATGGTGCCCGCACTTCATTTGAGCTTTGTTTTCCTCACAAGGCACGTGCGGGAAAAACAACTTACAGTTTGCATCACGCAGCTTCTCTTGTTTTCTGGCGTGCTCGTGATGCGCTTATTAAATCCATCAACATGACGGACTCGGACAACGTTTAAGGTCATTTACCTCTTCCCAAAACAAGATTCTTGCTTTCCAAAAGGGGGGACAGAAAGAAATGGGTCGCAAGGCAAATGTTACCTTGCTCCAAAAGTGGTCGACTAAGAATAAGTCTCCACCGCGTCTAGCCGACTCCCTCAACAGAACGAGGGTCAGAAACCGCGACAAGAGAGACTCGCAGTATGAGTGACTCCCTTCTGATTATCTTCGCTTTAAGAGTGTACTTACGCGTAGTGATCCCGTTTGTCGCCCCTCCTATCAGGCTTTATTTCTGAATGTAAGTACCCGCTACAACAACAGTAGCAGTGTCAACAAGCACCCGCTTTATTTTGATTGTATTTCGTCATCTATAGAAGCAAATGGATTGATCTGACCCGGTGAAAACGCAAGGGCTATGGCAGACGCGGTATCCGAAAGCTCAGGGTTAATTTTGGTCACCCAGCGAGCCGGAGCAAGCGCGAAAATGCCACAATGTCCTGCACCCACGTGACCGCCTTCTGCGCCATGACGTCACGAGAGATGCAGAACTTGGGACACGGAACCGCAATTGGTTCGCAGAAAAGCTATTAAAATAAATATTTTATGGCGCTTTGAGTCTTGCAAGTCTTTCTAGGGTTTCGAGGTCCCGAGCCTTCGTATAACGAAAAGAAAAATGTCGATAATGTCATGCTAGTACTGCTTTGAAGGCTTATACTCTGTCTCGAAGCAATGCCCTCCCTTTTTCAGGCTGCGTCCTGATTAGTACTACAATTCGGTTAAGCGACACGAGTGCGTGAGGCAGATGTTCAGAATCTCAAGTTTGTAAACAAATCCTCCTGTACTGCGGTGCAAGTTATCGCTGGTGCGCAGCTGTCGAGTTTTGTCTCTGCAGGATTTACTAGCGCTAATCCAAGAGCCACGCTCAAGCTGATTCAAATCTGCTAGTGCTGCCACTGCCTCGGCACAGGCACGCCATTGTTAGGCAAACCGTAACCTCTGGCACTAATGACGGTCTATTAATTATTTGAGTTAGATTACATATCACGATCGACATTGAGCGTAATATAGTCTACTGTTCCATATCATCGTGAGACCCTGTGTACAATATAATGTACGTACATTGCCTTCAATCTCTTGCAATTTTTTTTGGAAGCGATTACGTAAAATGTTCATGCTGAATGCGAAATCGCATAGATGTGTAGTTATATGAAAGTGGTTTAGTCACATTTTCGCCGTCAGCGTTCGAGCAAACTAATGCTAGTTTGTTTAGGAACGTTATTTTGTCAGTGGCAACAAAAATCACCCGTGGAGTGCGTTTCGAATACAGCGACATGACAAAATCTCCAGGATGCAGCGTCAGCATTGCTGATTCACCACAGGATGTTACATCAGCTGTATTTAGGCAAAGAAAGCCGGTTTTTATCTCACAAAAATAAAGATGTTGTTACTTTGTCCCCGTAAATAAAAATGATTCTTCATACGTCCTCTAACTATGGTAATTAAGCAAAAAATATTTCACGTTTGGTAGTAAGAATAACCTACTTGAAAAGCGATTACGTCACTGAGCCGTCTTCGGGTACGAAGAGGACACGCGTCGCAAATTTTTTTTTTATTCTCGGAATAAGCATGTCCCACTACACGACGAGGAGGACGTACTGACCTCATCTATGAGTTCACGAATGGCCTTGAACTTCTCGGTCGCGTCGCCAGCCTCGCTAATAGGCGCGTCGTAGTCGTAGCTGGTAATCTGTGGCTGGAAGCCACTGTGGTCGTTGGCTGCGCACATTTTGAGTTGCCCAGGGTCGGAAAGCAAGAAAGAAAACATGATGGAAAAAAAATTCATGAGACTATTTTTAAGGACGTTATCAGGATCGACAAATGCATTGGTATATCTCTTGATTAACGCGACGCTGTGCTATACCTCTAGCACACATGACACTGGGTTTGCGAATGTTTGAGTCGAGATAAATTTGTGTGCGCCGCTCGCGTCATGCGCAGGCTGTGCGTTCGGCTTCGCCGGCGACAAGCTCATTCCACTCGATCTTGTTCCACTCCCATTCCGTTTCCTTTTATTGAGAAGACGAGGAAGGTCCGCATGTTAGGCTCCTATATAAAATTAATTCGAAAAGTGAAAACGCGCGCGCGCACACACACACACACACACACACACACACACACACACACACACACACACACACACACACACACACACACACACACACACACACACGCACACGCACACGCACACACACACGCACGCGGCACATTTCTTCCTGCGTAACAAAAGACAAACAACAGAAATTAAGAATTACACTATCGCATTAGTGGTAGGGATATTCAACGCGCTGCGCTTGTTTGAAGGTGTGGTTGTTTGACTTCTTCATGAGGTTGGAGTCAAGTTCAGATGACGAGAGCTTCTATATGCAGTGTTTCCGTGGCTTTGATTCGGAATGACTCGAAAAAGCGCGGCTTGTTTACTTAATTTGGTTTTCTTTTATTTTTTCTACACATTTCTCTTTGTCTTATGCACATCTGATATTAGAAATAACACAAGCTTGGTGAGAAATACTACCTCTGCGTGAGGGTCAATTCAGGGATCTTGGAAAGTGCGACTTACCACCAGATTTAAATCCGAAGTTAGTTCCGCCGTGGAACATATACCTGAAAAAACAAATGAGAACTCTGCAAACAAAGGGTGTTGCGCATACGCAATTATATGTAACCACTCTGACATGTTTCTGCATCAAAGTTTATTACACTTCCTGCACAAAAAAAAAAGGGGCAGGCTTCAAGGAAGTTTGTTTAACCGTTTATCGCCTTCGATGTTTTGTCCTTGGTACTGTTTTCTTGGTACTGTGACTTTTCTTGCTTCTCTGTGTACATAAGTGCGCGAAGTATAGAAACTATGCCAAAGAGATATAAAAAAAAAGAAAGAGGACTTCATAGCGGTAGTGCTGCTAGCAGCGGCTTCCATCAGTGTTGCGATTAAATCCATTGATTCCCGCATACAGAGTGTCTCAGCTAACTTGTGTCAAGCCTACAACAGATATCTTCACGGCAACAAGTCTACAGCATCTTTTTAAATATGCGCTGTAAATTTGTGCCGAAAGGTTTTGCGTTTGCAGGGTTAATTATAAATGTTGTTGATTTATATCGGTTAATATTATTCAGTTGGATTGTTCTCGAATAATTCTATGAGTTTACTAAACACAACGTTGAACAATACCGCATAGCGTACAGAGCAACTGCTTTCTTCGCAAGTCTTGGCCCTAGTTAGCTGGAAAGCCCTGAATACAGAAGAAGCTCACACCCGGGCCAGATTTATGTTGCGAACAGCTCAAGTCAGTTTCTGCTGCCCCTGTAAATGTCTACGTTGTTTTCATAAAAAAGTAAGTAAAAAAAAGATATCGCAGTTTCGACCGAATATTGAATCATTGGCAGCGATAAGAAGGTAAGCAGACTTTATTGAACGTTTCAATTACTTGATATGCAAAGAGACTCGCGATATATGCGATTTTATATCCAAGTACGTGTACTTGCAAGGAACTGCTCACGTCATTCTCCCATCGCAGAAGCTTTCTGTCGTTTGTCTCAGCGGTGACACGCGCATGCAACTGTTTTGATTTTAAGAGTATAAATATAACTGCGACTGTTCGTGTTGAGTAAGTCGCTTTGCAGCCTAGTGAATATGTGCCTGCCCGGCAAGACGCGAAGACCGCCATCACGGCACGACTTAACACGAACCACGCGACTGCGGGTTGCACTGTATGCAGGATATATAGGCCAAATTTTGATTACACCATCTCCGGAATAAGTCCGCTTGGCTATTACACTGCCTACCCGATCAGCCTACTTGGTGAGAAACCGGTTGAGCAAATGCGCCAGACTCTAGGGACGAAAACCAAGAAAGCTTCGTTTTAATGAAGGAATTATGCGATTGGATGCGCTTATTTGTAGCAATGAGGATGTTTAGATACCGTTAGTTTCACTGCGTGATTACGTAGGAAATAGAGCCGGTCACTGGCACATATGCAGAGGGGTAGTACGAACGGCGACATAAGCTGGATTGGTCAGGCTCGCGATCGTGTTCCGTCGTCTACTCGGTCAAGAACATACCCACTCACACTGAACCCCTTACCCTTACACGCCCCGACGAGAAAGCTGGTTTTAGGTTTAGAAAAGCCATTACTAACCAACGACCACGCAAAGTGGCTGAAGCGGCTAAAGAAGCTGTCGCTTTCCGAACTGTCGCTCAACCTTCAAAGACGAATGTCAAAGTAAGCGATACTTACACTGTTTTCTACCATACTGTGCTTGCCTCTGTGTTATTTTCCCATTTCTTTAAAATCAAATTGAAGCTTCGTCGTTTTGTGCGACTGCTGCTCGCCTACATCTCTCAGTCTAGCGTCGGCATGACAGCGAGACGCGCTACTGTGCGGCAGCGCGAACATTGTCGCCAACGTGTTACACGACACGTAACGACAGGCTCGTCCTTCCTGCCGCCGACATGGGCTGGTCCCGAATGCGGTGTAATGTCCCGCAGCGTCTCAAACCACGTAGTACGGATTGGGGAAGCTGGTGCATGGTATGTAAGTTGTTATGCGACGCGATGCACGCGTCAAGCGTTTCAAGGCGCCAGCTTGCACAACGAGGAGGAGTGGTATAACGCTCTTTTCCACTGCAACACATGCTTTTGTGGTGTCTAACTTGTGAATTCGCCCCCTGCCTGCCGCTGTCAGCCATGGGTCCTGTGACTGCGGTGACCTTCTCTCTTTTTTTCTTTCTTCTTTATGTCATTCCCATTTTCCAAGGCGCTGTGCCATGATCTTTTAAGGGCTGCAGAAAATGGCGCCACTTTCTTCCCACAATCACGTTAACTCTCTCTAATAGTTTGTTAATCAATACGGCCGGTAATTCGGCCGGCAATTCGGCCCGGTCGGGGTCGTTCTACTCAAGCGCCGGCTGCATATGACGCGGCCACACGCGCCCTATCTTGAAAGCGATATGCGATGGGGACAGAGTGCTCCCAGCGCTGATAGCGTCGTGTGTGCTGTGTTCTCGCCGCTTCGCGTTGAAGCGAGAGGCAGCTCGAAAGCGCTGCTACTGCCGCGCTTCCTCATTCCAGCACTTTGACAGCGAGTGCGCGCGGTCATCGAGTGAGGTGTGTTCATGTTTGCTTGTGCGCGAGTGACACCAAGCATGTTAATTTAGTTAGTAAACGAGTGTTTAGAAGTTTATCCGGCTGATAGAACTACTGTACTTACTTCGTATATTTGTCTACTAATTTGCTATCGGAATCGATGCTTCGCCTTTCGGGGTAAACTGTCAATTGTTTTATAAGTCGAATAGTCTTGTTCGGCTCTTTCGGCGGTTTTCATGGTTACTGGTCGATGCTGACCTCAGATGCTCCCACGCAACTGAGTTACGGGTCGCTTTTCAGACAGCAGCAGCGACGGACAGGCGACGAGTTTGGGGCGCGTTCGTCGCCGAACGCCGGCTATACTTTATCTCACAAGTCATTTGCAGCACTGTGGAAGCTGCAGGTCTCCTTAACCAGTCAGAAGGCCGAAAGCCCCTCCAGATGTGTTCTTTCTCGCTGCGTATACCGCCACAGTAATTCACGGTATACGACATACCTACGCAAAGGTCCGAACATGTCAGGTATCGTTGTAACGTATCATGTACCAAGCAAAAATAAAACTCTCTGATCCCGCCAATAATGAGACAGCTACACCCGGAACCATATTCCGCTGCGCAAGGCTATTTATTACCTGTGTACGCCTCGTAGTTTTGGCAGTGCTGCAAAGAGAAGTGGTTCTTGAGGGGAAGGAGAAAAGGCTAGCGCTATTTCCTGCAACCCATACGGGAGCACGGCTCAGCGCCAAGTGCTGCAAACGACTTATGAGATGGAGGATTGCTCTTTCAGACGCACGTCCTGTTGCACGTGCTCTCGTTCGAGAACTTCGTGGCGTCTGAAGGTTTGAACACTGATCTCTACAGACCGGTCGGTTTGAGTACTTTGGTCGGCTTTGACGCTCTGTTGCGTTTCTACGCCACCACCGACCAACAAAACAACAACAACAAAAGAAGATAATAATAATAACTTAATAAATAAGAAAATGTTACTGCGGCAATCTTTGCAAGACATTCGTTCTAAAAATCTTCTTACTTGCTTGAAATTTCACACTTGCTGTCATGTGAAATAAAAATGATAAAACTTATTACCATGCAGCATTTCTATCTCACTTTATTAAAATAAGCCTGTGCTCTCTACCTTACACGAGTAGCCTTTTCTGGCGCCTTTTAAAACGCAAATGTTGTCAAGGATAAAATAGCGCAGCACACAGGATAGAGATTAATACAGAACAACACGAGCGCTTTCTCTTCTGCATTGAGCTATTTTACTTTTGACAATGGTATTGCAGCTGACCTACACTTCTACACTATCGAAACGTAAACACTATACGCAAAGCTTCACATGAATCCGTGGAAATACAGGAGTTGCGGTAGCGACGCACCACCAAAACAAAGGGCCCTTTATAAAGAATGGTGACGCTTGTCAGAACACTTCCATGCCTTGTAGATATTTGCTTGGTGCAGCTAGAATAGCTGTGAACAAGCACTAATGATATCATGCTACTGATAAATGTGGACAAGCTTCTTTGCCAGCGCCAATGTTTAATATTATTTCAAATCGCTGTACACACGGAGATTGGGTGGTACAAGCAAAATTATAATCGTAAAAGGGTTATTTTATTCCTTTCTAGACGTTATGCAAGAAGGCCAAATAAACTTATTAAAATAAGAAATGATTCGAATAAAACATGTCGATTAATTGGAACAAAACTACCTGTCTACGTCCGGGAGCACCGTTACTGATTGTTAATAATTTCTTTTCTCAAATTTTTATTTTGTTCTTTATTAAATGTTCGGCCCTCGACACCGCTACGGGTCGCCAATTCGGACCGCTGGCTAAGAAGTTTGGCGAACCCTGGTTTAGAGCGTCGGGTTGCTGCGCGGAGAGATGCTGGTTCAAAAAACACGGTGGGACGCAATTTTTTAAGCGGTAGCTTCTTTCACGCTTAACCACTTTCCATAGTCGTTCGTTGGGAGTAGTGTTTCTAACCTAAATATGAAGGAGTGTGCGAGAGAGAAAGCGTTGTGTTGGAGCTGTAGATTAGTGTAAGGAGAAAAAAAAGTCGCATTTTTGCCCGAAAGGCGAAGCATCATTTGCGATAGCAAATTAGTGGCCAGCTATATGAAGTAAGAATAATAGTTTAATCGGCCGCATAAACTTGTAAACTAACTAACTTAGTGTAAACCACTAACTAAATTAACAAGCATGGTGTCACGCGCGCACAAGCAAACATGAACACATCTTACTCGATGGCCGCGGAAACTCGCTGTCAAAACGCTGGCGTGAGGAAACGCGGCAGCAGCAGCGAGTGAAGTGGCATTCGTACTGTCTATCGCTTCAACGAAAAGTGAGCGCCGAGAACACACAGCACGCACAAAGCTATGAGCTGCCGACTCACCTAGACTCCGCCCCCAACGCAGATCGCTCTCAAGATACGGCCGCGCGATCGCGCGCAGCCACCACATGCGCAGTTGCAGCTGGAGTAGCTGGTCTAAGGCCGAGTTTCAGAATGAAGCGGAATCTCTGAATCATTGAGAGGGCATCCCAGGCGTCGCTGAGAACAATACTGATATCAGCAATCAACAGTAAGTGACCGTGACGTTCCTGCGTATTACTAGGGCAGTGTCCGAGGAACTTGAAACCCTTGATAACGCTGTCAGTGCTTCGGGCTTCAGGCGAAACTGCTCAATTTCGTATTATTGAGCGAAAGCTTGTGGTAACCCCCCCCCCCCCCCCCCCCCCTTCCTCCCGCGCGCGCTGAGCCTGTTCGGCAAGAAACTCATGCAGCCAGCCAAGCCATGGGGACGTAAGTAAGGAAAGCTTCACCTTAATAGTAACGTAAAGTTAGAATGTCGAGCCTTCACAGCAAAGATAAAGCATTCCGCATGAACGTCGCAAATATACTGACAGGTTGAAAGAGGCGTTCATGGACAGCAGCTGGCGGATCCTTTTGACGAGAACGGACGTCTCGACTTGGCTCTTGGGCAGGCCCCAGTTGTCCAACCACCCGGTGTACATCTCCGAGTTCATCAGGGGGCCCGCCGCTTGGTAACGCCGCCGCATCGCGAACGGCGTTTCGGGTTCCACGTCTGCGTCGGTGCCGGACATAACTCGTCACTTCGCGGGCGCGAGTCAGGCGTTATTAGAGCCATGCCGTTGCACGAGGATGACTCGATAGGATCGGAAGGACGGATGGACGGTCTGCCGTAAGCGGAAAAACGCTAATGCCTAATAGATAGAAATTTGGAAACTGCCTAATCAGACGTTTTGTAAAGCGCTCTACAACTTACGGATTGAATTTTTTTTGCTTAACTTCGTTGCTTCCGAAATTGGTTAAGTAATCTTGACTAATTATGCAATTAAGCAGAATACGAAAAAAAAAAAATGGTATGAGTTGCTCCATACAATAGTCAGCAACATGCATTTGGTAGCGTCGTCTTAGAGTGTATCAGTACATTTTTAAACTCTGGCAAAAGTTAGCTGGGACACCGTGTACACAGTGCATCTCTTACCAGTACCGAAGTCGACGGTAGTGAGCGTTCCGGGCACTCGGCCGCACTTGAGCATTAGTGTGTTCTGGTAGCCGTCCGTGGTGAACAGAACCACGTCTGGTCCGAGGTGGGTCCTTGCCAGGTTCCGCAGGTGCACCATGTACGCGGGGTCGCAAGCATCGTAACTGCCGTACTCGTTTTCCAGCTGGAAGGAGTAGTACGCGGCCTTACAATTAAAAACCGCACTGTAATAAAAAAAAAGAAATCAGTGTCATTCTACTCTGTGAAGTCGGATGACCAGCGAAGCTGTGCATAGCGATTGCTATATTGATTTATTATATGGCGATTACTATATTGATTGAACGCAAGTTATGGTAACGTCGGTATGTTGACGTCACATTAAAGAGGCGCACACATTGAACTTAGCTACATCGATTTCTTGGACTACGCGTACCTCTTCTACGCACGCAGAAAAAACGGGAACCTAGCCACATACATTTACATACGTACATACGTACATATGTCTATATATGTACATATGCATATATATATATGTACACTCGGCCACAAAAGTTTACGGAGCAAGGGATCTCAGAAAACGTTCAATTTTCGAGCGGCTTGTAGCAGTTGCCAGTAAAACAGCATACGATAATATTGATAACATATTCTAGTCGAGGCCCGAAATTCAAATACCAGGCGGCGTTGTGAGGTTGCGGAGATATTCAGCTTTTTCTCATATTTCATAGTCCGTAATATTTTGTGGCCAGGTGTACATATAGTCTACGCGAATCTCTTCTACGCACGCAGAAATAACAGAGACCTAGCCATGTGCATCTTCGCTGCAAAATAAGAAAACAAGAACAAAGATGTATCAGTGCGCTTATGGCTTCACAAGCTTGCGCCCGGACATGTTCAAGATTTAGACAGAACATAATGATGATGACACATGTAGTAAACTTATTTATTGAAATTATTATTTAAATTTCAGCATTCACAAACTTGTCCTCTCCATGTCCAGGGGGGGGGGGGGGGGGTTATTCTGTAAGAGTCTACCTAGTGGTCTGTCCATTTCGGCCGCTGCCGATTGGATGCAGCTGTACAAGCGAGGAGGAGACGAGCGGCCCCAGCCAATCAGCAGTGATCGAAATGGACAGTCCACTAGGTGGACTCTTACAGAATACCACCCCTGGACTTACAATTAATTTTGCCATGCGATACTACGTGGTAAAGACTGCTGCATCTGGTGTGGCTTAATGATATAGTCATTAGGCAGAGCTGAAGACTATATGATGATGACTTGCGCAGAAAATTTAAAAGGGCAGCACTGCTCAGCCGCTAGCATTTTAGGATTGCTCATCAGCGACTTCTGAAGGACATCTTGGGGGGCAAGTTGGTGCATTTATGTTATCACGAGCGTTCGCGCGAATACACATCGACAGGACGAGTATAAACTACCAACTTAGTTCAACGTCTATGCATTGCGTAGACATAAAACGAAAGAACACATGATGAACAACAGCATGGTCCAGGAGAGATATCTCATAGCTAAACAGCGATGTCGATGAGTCCCACACACAGGCACTTGCTCTTTTCATATTGCGATAAACCCCCATTCGTTCTCATGCTTTATTCTAGTATCCTAAACGCTAAAAAAACCTGCCTTGCACATGCAGGCAGCTCAGTGGGCAGGCAAATTTACCGTAAATTGTTGCTTTCGATTGTCAGTTGATGCTCCGGCGCACGATCGTTCACACGGCGTTAAGGCTCATTCACACTATAGGCCAACACGACACCGATTTCGGTCTGCCGACTGCCGGCGACAGCGTTTTTTCCTTCGTGTCGGCGCCTCTGTCATACTGTACCAACGCCGAACTCTCCGCCGACCGTCTGCAGATTGTCGGCGTCGGTAAAGTGTGACAGAGGCCCGGACACGAAGGAAAAAACGCTGTCGCCGGCAGTCGGCAGACCGAAATCGGTGGTGTTTTGGCCTAGTGTAAATGAGCCTTTAGAGATATAAGTGGTTGACAAGAAATGACATTTTCGGGAAAAAGCAGTTTTTTTCTCAATTTTTTTAACCAGGATAAAAGAAAAAAAAAGAAAAAAGAGCAGCTTTTCCGCAGAATTCTGTTGCGATGCGATTGGTTTCGACGTATCTAAAGGCATGGTAAAAAGAACGAGTTTGGGAGTCTGCAGAGCATCTGGCTCAATCTACGTGGGGGCAAGGACTTTGCTTCAACCAAACCTTGAGCCTCCTCGCCTGTCGTGTACTGCAGCTTCCCCCTTATTGTGAGGCATGTGAAAGAAACTGGTCCGAGTTTGGAAATGGGCACACCAAGCTGCGCAAGAGGCTCGCAGGGGATCGCGTGCAAAAACTTGTGCAGGTGCACTCGAACCTCAATGTCCGGAAGGCTACATCCGCTGCACAGCGAAACGTTGACGCGTCAAGAGGAAATGAATCGGACACAGATTGATACAAATATCGGTCTTGACGCTTTGACGTGAAATCGCGCCTAGATTTTGAACCCGAAATCTCTGCTGGGACTTTTGTGATGGAATAATGTAACAATTATATTCTTTTCGGTGTTGGAGAACTAAATGTCAGGTTTTTTATAACTCTCGTCGCAATCGTCCTTTTTTTTTCAATTTGTCGTATTTCTTTCTAAAAAAAAAAAAAAAAACACATGAAAGAAACCAGTTCTTTTCACGCCCTTCAAAATTTCATGAAAGTTCACATCTCCACACGGGTACCGCTTGCCCTATGGAGGCCTTTCCACATATCAGAGGGACTTCATAAGCCACTCTTGCGGAACAACGCACATACGGCTTCCCGTGTTTCTTGCTGCACTGTGCTCATTGCGCGAAATGCGCGCCTACGAACGTGCGAGATTTTGTGCATTTATGGAATTTATCGATGTCAGATTGCATATCGAAGTGTCATAGTTTGACTTAAATATCAGAAACGTTGCCCACACCTTCCCCATTTCTCTCTTTTCCCCTTTCCAATTCATAATTAATAAGCAAACAAAAGATTCAAAGTGAATGGAGAATTTCCGCAAGCGCTTTTTTCCTGCCTCCCCCCCCCCCCCCCCTGCTCTCCTCATCTCCCTCTTTCGCAAATCCAAAGAACCCAACTCCACTCACACTAAGCGGCACTTGCCACCGTGGTTATATATAACGTAAACTTGGAATTCTACAGTTAAGCACCGTTTGATATTTGCTTCGAGAAGTGCGACTACTTACTTGCACCATTATGACTGGTCCGTCGTTACTGATGAGGAATGGGCGCACCTTCTCGAAGACTTTAGATAGAAATCTATCCACATAGTAGAGGTAATCTGCACAGGAGAGTGGCACCGCCCTTAGTGCGTTAAACGTTGAAATGAATCTGACTTTGCTTTACTTACGCCCAGATTCCAGAAAACCAGCGCTAACAAGAAACAAAAGGCAAGGAAAACACCACAGGCAGACCAAACGAATAGTAAACTCGATTGCTAGTCACGCACTGTGTTTTTGCATGTGCGTGTGTATGTGCGTGTGCGCGGGTGTTCTTTTAATTTGTGCTTTGTGCTTCGTTATTGCACTGGTCTTCCAAAATATGAGCTATGCTGCTCTAAACGGTACAAATTTCAAGCTTATTGATGTTCATCGTAATCTCGTTTTTCGTAAACGAGTTTGACAACAATGAGGAGCGAAACCAGTATTTCTCCAACCTTTAGTCTCTGTGTGGATCCTCCTTTCATCCCCTCAAAGAATATACAGATTAGCCTTCGAGACCTTCACATGGAGATCACACACGTTGCGCTTAGCACGTTAATTCCAAAAAAGTACATGCACAGTGAATCAGACATAATACTGGGGCTACAATAGCTAAATTCTCATCTAAGTCGGCCAAGGTTAACTAGCTGTTTTGTACGTCACTCGCAGCCTACGAGCAACGAGATAGGTTACGTTGCGGGTCGGAAACGAAATTGCTAACATCAGCGCCTAACGAAGAGGCTCTGAAAGCAGCCAGGTCGGAAATCGTTGTTGTAAAATATCAAGCCTACTTTCAAGATTTGGAGACAGATTCTTGAAGCGCTTGCCGCATTGTAAACCGCGTGCGATCAGACAAGCAACTTAGCTAACATATGCGGCTTACTTCACTTCAGCCAGAAATTGAGGATCTCTAACAAGCCTGCCAACTTCAACTTGCCTCAGCGAGTTCATGATAATAAAAAATAGAGCGTAGTTTTTATTAGGCACATAGTACTGGAACAATAATTCGAGGTCACCTAAGCACCCTTTATGAGTTGTGAAGGCGAAAGCATTGATGCCATACGCCGCTGAGCTGTCCTTCGAGTTAAGAATTCCTCGTGGGCAAGTCAGCGCGTTGAAACGCTTGGCGCGTTTTCATTTGGCCTTATCGAGGTGCAGTTAGAACGCTGGCGAGAGCCTGCGCGCACAAGGAACGCACGGTCACCACAAGCAACCAGCGTCTGCACACGGCGTCGCGTCATCGTATCTGCTCCGTCAAGGCGCGCTAGTGACGTGGCGTCGCGACGGTGCCCTCTCCCCTCACGCCACACCTGGCGCGCTATTGCATCAGGAGGTTTTTCGATTCGCGGGCTTGTCTTCGCCGAGGCGCGCTCATGATAGCGTTGCAGCTAATGGGAATTTAGGTGCCATTTCGCTGTCACAGACGCCGCCGGCTTTTCCGCTCAATGAGCCATTTGATGCTTTCGCATGACAAACGGCTACACTTTGGACAAGTTTCTAGGTTCGCGGAAGCCTTATGTTGCTTTGTTTAAAGAAGGAAGAATGATTTTTTTAGTGCACAATTCGTAGAAAGGAAGGACGAAGGCGACAGGACAGAGGTCAATTTTTCCTTGTTTAAACAATGTTTCACCGACCAGCCCAAGCAGGCACCCTTTTGCACACATGGCTGCCTGCTGTTGTCAGGACGGGAAGTGAGCAGTTTCATATTGCGCAAAAAAAAAACTTAGAAAAAGAAAAGAGAAAAAATTCGCAGTATCGCCCGAAAGGCGAAGCATCCACTGCGATTGCAAATTAGTAGACAGTTGTACAAAGTAAGCATAGTAGCTTTATCGGTTGTATAAACTCGTAAACATTCGCTTACTAACAAAACAAGCGTGGTGTTACGCTCACACAGACAAACAAACACATTTAACTCGATGAGTGCGGACACCCCCTGTCAAAACGCAGTCGGGAGGAAGAGCCGTAGCAGCAGCGAGCGAGTTGACCTTCGTGCTGGCTCTCGCTTCAACGCGAACTAAGCGGCGAGAACACAGCGCACATGAATCTATGAGCTCTAGACGCACCTAGACTGTACTAATCGCAGATCGCTTACATGATAAGGCCCGCGCGGCCGCGCTTAACCGCACCATACCGCCGGAGTATGGTGCGGCTAAGCACCATACTCCGGCGGAGTGCGGAGTATTAGCCGCACCATACCACCATACCAACGCAGAAGATGTGGCCGTCCCATTCGTTTTCCGACTGAACGGAAACGAAGCCGGCGCAGCGCGCGCGAATCCCTTTCCAGCCCTTTCCCTCCCCGGCGGAAGCGAAACAATTCTGATTGGCTGCGCGCGTTGCGTGATCGCGCGCCTATGTAGCTGGAATCCTTGCTAATGGCTCACGCTCCGGCGCCGGCACAACTGTGAACCCATCAAACCGCCCTTTCCCGCAGCTGCTCTGCTCTGGGAGCAACCGTTTTTTTTTGCGTGACCACGACAACGCTACTTACGAGCCATCACAAGCTTCGCTTGAAAAAAAGAGATACGAAGCATAGAAACGTCACATTCACAAGTATAGCGTGTGCCAGGTCGCCCGTGAAGTGCGCGAGCGCAGCTGTCGCGATGTCACAATCATCACAACCGAAGTATGCATACTTAAAAAGCTAGCTGTGGCTAAGCTCTGGCCTAGTTTTTGTTCCATTGTAGATTCCATCTGAGGGTTTTGCAATAAAGCATTGTTACTTCTGGGGCTTGGTGATATTTATTTCATGAAACTGTTTCGCTCCACCTCCGAATAACTAGTTTACATTCAGCGTTGTCGTAGTAACAGTAGTGTGGACGACAAAAGGTAACAGGCTCGGTTCTTTGGTTTCGCAGCTAAGCAGGCGTGAATTACTTTGCAGTTACAAGCCTCGCACATGCGATCATCAAATGGGTTATGCGGGGGTGTTTAAATAAAAGCAGTGTGATTTGAACAGAATGTTAATACATATTGCGTTTTCACGCGCGTTCACCATGTTCCTTTTTTCCAAAACATCTTATTAACGTTATCTCCTACCGGCACTAGGAGGGGTGCCTATTGTAGTGACGTGTCAACCGACCTACGTATTCCGATTGCATTGGAACAACGTTTCTAAATCCAAGTACCGCCTTGGCCTGCATGCGCAGGTAATAATTCGTCATTTTATAACAATGTCGTATATGCGGAAAGTATAGAAGGACCAATGAGAAGGCTCCTGCTATTATGCAAGCCATATGTGCAAATGCTCGAGGCACGTTGGCGCCACCGTTTTTGTATGCGTGGAGAAATGAAAAATATAGGAGGCAGCATTAAGTCACGCAGCCAGCCTTGGCAAGCGAACGCTCCGCAGTGGTGGCCAACAGTGGTGGCCCAACACGTGACCTCTTGCGTTGAGATCACGGAGCAAGAATGGAAGTTTGCTGAGACCTTTGATTCCCAATAGCTATGCCAGTAGTTTTTATACGTTGCGCGTTTGTTCGGCTTCCCTTCCGTGGCTCTGCCTGCAGAGCGGGAATGCTAAAAAGTCCCAGGTATCCTTAGCTATCGCCTAAGAGACGTAAAGGCAAAAGCCTTGTAAAGCTGATTGCAGTTCACCTTAATCCGTCTTAATCCTTCTTAATTCACCTTAATCCCCCAATCCACCTTAATGAACCTTACGGCACCTTAATCCACCCAAAGTCACCTTAATCCTCCTTAAAATATCTTAATTTACTTTACCCCAATTCGCCTTATTACGTCATTCACCTTAACGGATCTTAATCCACCTTACTATGCCCTAATCTACCTTAATCTTCCTTCATCAACCTTAATCCACCTTAATCGACCTTCATCCACTTTAATCCACCCTAGTCCTCCTTCACCCACTTTAATCGGCATTAATCCACCCCAATTCGCCCTAATCCACCTTAATCCCCTTTAACAGCCTTAATGCAGCTTAATCTACCTTAATTCACCTTAGTACACCCTAATCCACCGTAATCCAATCACTAATCAATCATAATTTGCTAATCAATAATCCTCTTTTATGGACATGATTTGGTTCTCTGATTTGGTTTATGGACATGATTTGGCTGGACATGATTTGGTTCTCTTCTGGCCTTCCTTGGGTCACGTGATATTTTCTATACTTCACAATGCGACCTTGAAACATACGAGATCTAAGGCTTTCGCCTTAAAAAAGAATAACAGTAGGATTGATGATGATGATGTGTACCATCTTCGTGCTCACCTTTGTCCGTTGTCCGAACCCGAATTGACGAACCATTTCGCAAGAGCCAGTACGGAAGGCCTCCCTTCAACGAAAACAAGTGTCCAATTTAATTTCTCTGCAAGTCAACCCACCTCCTCCACTCTCCACCGCTCTCTGCCCTGCCTTGAGTCCTTTATAGATAAATATATAATAAAGCATAACAGGCCCTCGATGGACCTATACTCCCTTCTATACATAGCATTCAACGATGGGGAGACTGCACAAACTTGTTGCAGTGGTTTGGTTCGCGGCTGGATATAGTTCGATGTTTCTTTGACCGAAATTGTCGGCAACTGTTTTACAGGGAACCTGTTATAGGGAAACAGCTCGGGTGCTCCTATCTAAATACATGTGAAAAGCAAGTTCGTTTTTCTCGGCAACCACTGCACCGAATTTGGCGACGTTTGTTGCATTCAAAAAAAAATTCAAATCTATCGACTGTTGGTTTCGATTTTCTGGTTTAGGTTGTCAATCATTTATTAAAAAGTGGAAAAAATCGAAAATTTTCAGAAAACGAAACTATCAAGTTTACAATCCTGTAACACAGCAATGAAAAATGATATCACAACTATGTGAATTGTATTTAGTAGTACATCTAAAGCGGAAAAAATTGATATGTTACATGTGAACCTCACTAAACTTTGTAATATGGAAATACAGCTTTTGCGGAACCATTGCACACAACGCAACAAATTCACTTGAGATATAGAAGGACATATAAAGTTTGTCCGCTTTCAATGACCTAGTGGATGCGGTTTACAGAACCACGATATCTTTTCTTATGCAGAGATATTAAGTTATGAATTTCGTTCTTCTATATTTTCAAACTTTTGAAGTTTTCAATATCTTTTTAACAAAATTCAAGCTTAAATCGAAATTCCGCTTCCATCAGTCACTAGAATTTAAATTTATCTCTGAAATGCAACACATTTCATTAAAATCGGTCCAGGGGTTATCTCAGAAAAAACGTTCTTGCGTTTTACATGTATTTGAATAGGCCGTGTCGGAGTTGGGTCAGAGCTAAAGCTTCCCCTTAAGGGCTAGTTACCCCAGGATTGTGTCCTTGTGTTAACACAAAACTATCGTCGTTAGTGTTGGCTCCAGCGTCTTCTTTTACAGCTGGCTCTTTGGCACCGCTCGGCTTTACCGCGCGAACGCGTTCGTGCCACTGCTCCCGCGTTCGTGCCACTGCTCCCGCGTTCGTGCCACTGCTCCCGCGTTCGTCGTCGTCATTAATTAATTTTTAAGTAACCAATTTTACAGCGAATTACAGCAGCTTTTAAGGGCTAGTTCACCCTGCATCGTGTCCGTGTGTAGATACAAAACTCCCGATACGTAGGCCGATCCCGAAGATAGTGCAATGCCGGGCCGACCCGCGGCGGAGGTGAAGCAGTCGTTAAGCACTCCCCATACGTGGGCCGATCTCGAAGACAATGCAATGCCGGGCCGACCCACGGCGGAGGTGAAGCAGTCGTTAAGCACTCCCCATAAGTGAGCCGAACCCGAAGATAGTGCAATGCCGAGCCTACCCTCGGCGGAGGTGAAGCACGCGTTAAGCACTCCCCATACGTGGGCCGATCTCGAAGATAGCGCAATGCCGGGCCGACCCGCGGCCTAGGTACAGTTCGCCATTAAGGGGCCCACATACAAAGCTCTGCTGGTCATCTTTCTTGACAGAGTGGAAGGACACTGAGTTTTTTTAAAGCGAAAGCTTTACTGGCCGCGAACTTGCGATTTTGCCGTGGCGGTGCTCCGAGTAGGCACATGACGTCACAACGCGCGTCTAGCCGAGGATATTTCTCTCTCTCTCTCTCTCTCTCTCTCGCTCCCTAGTCACTACTGCGAATGCGCCACTAGTAGCACCGAGCCACAGGTGTTCCGCTAAAGCCCCTCAATCTCCCAAAGTAGCGCCATTCGCTTCCCTCCTCCTCCGCTCGGCGCGGCCTCGACGGTGGCGCCGCCGGTGGTGGGCCTGCCGTAGCAGACGACGGCTAACACGCTACGGGACAAAATCCGCAGAAAAGCTCGTTCGAGCCCTGCGGAGCAGTTTTTTCAATCGAGATCTTTCTTCGTCAGTCGGTAACTGGCCTTTAGAATTTCGTGTTGGAATTGCGGAAGAAATAGAGAAAATGACCATTATTCAAGGCGTATTTAAGGCGTAAAGCGCGCGACGTTGAGAGTTCGCGTTGCTGAAACACGACGCAAGCACGCGGTGTACTCAAACACGCGCGTAATTACCAAAGTTTCAAGTGTTGACAGCGTGAAAGTATGTGTACGTGGTTTCGTAGGTTCTTCACGTACCTGCAGGACACTTTTGTTCGGTCGGCGCGTGAGAGATTCCGGCTGTGTGCGGTCAGCAATGCCTGGCAACAGGGTCGTTTTTTCATTGCGGGGTGCTTTGGTAATCGTGACGATATATTGTTTTTTTTTTTACAAGTACTGCTCCAGGAGGGCACATGTAATGGCTAACGGAGGCCTCTGAAGAGCACGTAACATTACACTAATGCAGGAGTCGCAGGGAGTGTTCGCATACAAAATTGGCTGTCCGCGATCTTATACCCCCTTGGCATGCACAGGCTTCGGCGAGCCCCATCCAGCGCTGGTTCTAGCTTTGGTGTTCCCGTTGCCGCTTTGGTTCCCTGGAGGCGCCGTCAATAATACGAAATAATGACAAGTTGTTACACCAGTAAATAAAATTTTTTGAAGAAATACAATCGCGCCGAGGCGCCAACTTCTAAAGCAGCGCTAGCGCGCGAGTATTATGAAACGCCAACGAGGAATTTACCGGCCCACGTACGACTCTACGATCAAAGTGCACGTTAAACATCCCCAGGCGAGCTAGATAAAGTTATCCGGAGCCATCCACTACGACCTCCATCCTAGCTTTAGTCGCTTCGGAACGTTAAAAACATTAATCACCACAAACCAAATCAATACATGCGGGCGTACATTCGAAGCTAAATGACTGCATCGTAAGTCATAGTGAGCCTTGCAATAGCGTCGAGAATGTGCTAACTTCTGGTGGAGCTCAAAACACACCCTGAATAAAGTCGCTTTTATGTCACAGGCCAGCTGCAGATGCGTGCATTTCACCGCAAGACGATACTACATGAAACAAAGCGAGCACATTCGAAAAAAGAAAGTCAAACAACGCGCTAAAAACCCCGCAGAGCATGAACACCCACTTTTTCGAAGCGGAAGGTGTGAACTAGGCTCAAAATAAGAGGTTGTGAGTAGCCGTGGCCCTTACTTCACTAAGCCATGCGTTCTTTGCCACTTCATCGAAGTCAGCCCGCCCGATCCTGCAATCCCCACTTTTTGCGTTGCGCCCGCCGGACGGCAAAGCAAAGCTTTTTGCCCTCGCTGTGTCTGTTGCGGCAACCGAAGGCGCAGCAGCATGGCATCGCAATTAAGTTCTCGGCCCTGCACATTCTATTACGCTAACGCACTCCGTCAGTCCGCCTGCCGTACTTTCGTCGCGCAGGCCCAACAATGGAGGTCGGCGCGCGCTAGAAAGAAAAAATATACAAAAGCGCGGCGCCTGCTTCGCGCTGGAAAGAAAAAAATATACAAAAGCGTGGCGCCCGCCTCCACGTGACACAGATTGGCCAATGGGGGAGCGGAGGAGGCTGGGGCGACAGGAAGCGTGGAGGAGGACGCGCCAGGGTGAGCGCGGTGGCGGAAAGATCTAAGAATGGCGCTACTTTTGAAAAATTGAGGGGCTTTATGTTCCGCCGCTGCGCAGCGCCGCGCTTTTCCGCCGCCGCCGTTTCGTATGACGTCACACCACGTTCCTCATCGTTGCGCTCGCCTCTGCTCGCTTCTCCAGCTGCGTCGCATGCCTGATAACATGTCGGAGGACTGAAAAGAAGAGCTCGCGTGCGCCGTAACCACAGTTAAGGCGGCAGTATGGACGGCGACAATTCTGATAAGCAGGAGGAGGCCTGGAATTGACATCGGAACGAGATGAAGAGGAAACGAATCGCCCAGGAAATAGACGAACAGCGCGCCGAAGGACTGGCTAAACGCCGCAACATAGCTAGACAACCAGATTAACCTGGACTTGCAATCAAGATTAACCAAGGCTAACCATGCTATGCCTTAGCTTTCGCTACGTATATCCTGGCATAGCCGAGCTAAGCCACTGCCATATTCTTTATATAGGATGAGTATTGAATGAAACCGCATTTATTTACTTATTTATTTATTTATTTACAATATTGTCAGTCTGTACTGAGATCATAGCAGGCGGGCGCTAGATAAATGTACACGTACAATGATGTGTAACACTTGTAACAAGAAATGTGCAACAACTTGCACTTTGCTCATAGGTAACTTAGAGTACATAATATATACACCAAATGCAAGTACATGCTAATTTTAATGATAGAGTAAAACAGGATTTTAAACATTCTATGCTGCATGCACGACTACATAACAAGGTACAGGTACATGCTCGTTTGCATAATAAAATAATAGCACTAGTAATTTTAACATGTTAGGAGATTTTTCTCAAGTTTTGATTGAAACTCAGACCGCGACTGAGTTTTAACTGATATAAGTTGATTGATATAAGTTTTTATCCTTAGAAACAAATGCACTGTGGCATGCGGCTGTTAATGCGTTGTTTTAGACCACTTTCATTTTTGTTATTTTGAGGCTTTTGTAATTGCGACACGTCGCGAGGAGCCTCACGTGCATGCTCTCGCGAGCGAACGCTGTTTGCGCGCAGCGAAGCATAGACGGAACGCGGGGAGTGATCACTTTTGTTGACCGAACTTATTGCGTAGCTTCTACAGCGTTGACCGATATGTATGGAACGGGGTATATATAAATTAATCGAATATTTTAACGTGCATAGGAACTACGTCTGTCTTTTCTGTTATCTCTTAACAAGAAAGGGAAAGCTACATCTGAAGTGTCTGTCTGTCTGTTTGTCTGTCTGTCTGTCTGTCTGTCTGTCTGTCTGTCTGTCTGTCTGTCTGTCTGTCTGTCTGTCTGTCTGTCTGTGACCCGTCGTGGTTGCTCAGTGGCTATGGTGTTGGGGTGCTGAGCACGAGGTCGCGGGATCGAATCCCGGCCACGGCGGCCACATATCGATGGGGGCGAAATGCGAAAACACCCGTGTGCTTAGATTTAGGCGCAGAAAGTGGTCCTCCACTACGGCGTGCCTCATAATCAGAAAGTGGTTTTGGCACGTAAAACCACATAATTTAATTTTTTCTGTCTGTTCAATAATTTCATCATTCAATAGTCGAGGCTGAGCATCAAGTCGGCATCATGTGCATACACGGGGTAGCGCTCGTAGCTTCTCTCAAAGCACGTAGAGTACTGCTGCTCACGAAGTCTCGCTCGGCGCAAATGTACGGGCCTGGGCGGAGGATGACCATGAAGCCGAGTCTGTGGGCGAGCCGCAGGAAGCGGGCCAGGTCCTGCTGACCCTCGAAGTCGTACTGGCCATCCTCGGGCTCATGGCTGCTCCACTCGACGTAGCTGCAAAGGACCGGGCAACTACTGAACGGACTTTTGAAAGCATTCGGTGCACACAAAAAGAAGCTGATCTGTGCTGCAGACAAAGAAAGAAGAACTATGTGCACAGCACAACGCTATTATTCCCGACAGTTTTTCGCGGGAACGCACTTGGCCAGGTTCTTCGAGGCCTTACGGAACGTGCTGTCCGGCACGTAAGCAAGCGCTCGTGCTGACACCATTTCGTAGCTGCCTGCGTCCTGCACCAACAGAAGAAACCGCTCGCGAAATATGAACTCAGTATGCGAACCATCTCATTTATAATCACGCAACGATAGAATGGGTAATTATATATGACGCATAACAACAGGGGATAATTACCGGACACACAATTTGCCTACTGTTCTGTCTTAAAAAAAAAGAGAAAAAAAAGAGTATAGTCGAGCTCGTAACATTGCCACTTTGGGCACACACGTAAAAAATAAAAAAGATAAAGGAAAAGAGTATACTCGAGCTCGTAACATTGCCTTTGTGGGCACACACGTTAATTTGAAAAAACGGTGTAGGTTCATCCTTGAAGATGCTGCGCATGCGACTAGTGGAAAGTTCAATGCCTAATGATGTATTGGATAATAAAGTGTCAGCTCTCTAAATAAGGATGCATAAAATGAGATGCCAGCACTATTTAAGGGCTAGCTTGAGTTCTGGATCTCTATAGTACACGACGTTATGAACAGTGGCAGAACAAGGAATGTCGCTGGCGTGGCGACGTTTCGACAAGGGGACTTGCCTTCGTCAGTGCAGCAGCTGCCTTCATTAGCAGCGTTCTTAACTACGGGTAGCTCTCCGTCTCCTCCACCGTCAGTGATGGGAGGAGGAGGAGGATGACAAAAACCGCAGGTAATTGATGTCCAAGTTTCTTTCGAGCATCTCGAACACAAATTGAAAAAAAAAAAATGCTCAATTCGACGTGATGGGCTCATGCTCGCTCGCATGTGAGACACAGACTTTGCTTACGTCTCTATGGTGTTCAAGCCGGACGCCTGCATGGTCATGAGGCGGTCCTTCCAGAGCTCTGGCAGAATCCTGAAGTAGTGGATGGCGCCCGACATAATCTGGACGCGCTTCCCGCGTAACACGAACGAGTTGCCGTCGTAGTCAGCTGCGAAGAACGGCGACAGTGGGGCCCTCTGAAAAAAAAACAAAAATAAATATTCAGTGCCAGTTGAGCGGTAAATGGGAGAGAAATGTGTTTAGTCATTACATCGCACGTCTTTAAGGTCGCAGATATACGATCTAAACCGCGTTCACCGCATCGTAAGGTGTTCAGGAGCTCTCTCGACACAAATTCTGCCTCTTCGAGGAGCGAAGTGCAACTGACGGTGATCTGGAGTAGACCACCGTTAGTTGCGCTATATATATATATATATATATATATATATATATATATATATATATATATATATATATATATATATATATATACAAGGCCGCATTAGACAGTCTTTGTCCCTATTATTTGTTAGCCAAAATAAGGTACATACAGGTAATTACAAATATAGCTACTATTCTACGTACCTTACACTATTTTTCCACGTAGTCCTCCCACCGCTTGAGACATTTGTCCCATCGCAGCACTAAATTTAAGGTGCTCCTGCAGTGCGATTGGACCGGCTGACTGTGGAGACACCATCGGACTGCTGTCATGGCTTCCTGGTTGCACGTGAATCACACCACCATGCACCGCCTCACACTTCTCAAAGCGAGACACCTTTCCCCACACGTGGGCTGCATTTCCCTGTGGATTTCGATGGGCGTTCGTCCCTGGCACCTTAGAAAACGAATGACACTTCGTTGCTCGTGCGCCGTGCACGTGTGAAACACAACCGCCATCTATATATATATATATATATATATATATATATATATATATATATATATATATATATATATATATATATATATATATATATATATATGGCCTGTGACCAGCCTTCCTACACTTCACATGTACTTTCTTCCCTTTTGACACTCCTAATGCTGACGCATTAACCCTTTGAGGGTCGAATTATTTTGAAGAAAACTTTCCCGGGTGGTCAAATTATTTTATTGCGGATATTGAATGTACAAGATGTATAAAGTCGGGAATAAATAGTAAAAAAAATTAGGGAACAGTATTTTGGTGTCGGCATCACTCAGAACTGCAATATGTTCAATAGTATTTTAGAGTGTGGTACTCCTTGAAACACGAGTCTCCGCGCAGCCGCAGAGAGCGAGAATACCTCATGAGCGGCGGTGATAAACGAGCTAAGAGCCGTGCCAATCAAGATAGAAATCAACTTCCGCCGCCCCCGCGATAGCGTGCCGACAAAGATAAAAATCACGTTTCACGCGCCTCCGTTGCGGCGGAACCGAAACCGCGAAAGCGCGTTGCCGCTGAGAGCGAGAATACCTCGCGAGCGGCGGTTATAAACAAGCTAAGAGCAGCGCCAATCAAGATAGAAATCAACTTCCACAGCATTTGCAAGAGAGTGCCGACAAAGAGAAAAATTACGTTTCGCGCGCCTCCGTTGCGATCACGCGGCGAAACCGAAACCGCAAAAGGGGTGTGGCCGCAGTCTGCGCGACGCGCTGAAGCTTGAAGTCAGTTCTGTTTATCTCCCCAAGAAGGTAGCACAAATTTCAAACGCTTCTTGTAAGACCTAAGAGGTGGCAGCACCTCCCAGTAAGCGTGCATCGTCATTATGGCGCGAAATTTCAAACGGAGGGTCGAAACCGTACCCGTACGGCAAAGACCTTGCGGGACAGAAAACCGCCGCCGTACATGTACGGCAAAAACCGTCAAAGGGTTAAAAACCGTTTAAGCAATGAAAGAACAAGCTTCAGCAATTTCCCCGGCTCAGAACTCCTATTAGCGCGAGCGCAGCAGGCGCTCTCGGCAGACACCGCCATTGTGGCGCGGGAAACAACGCCCAAAATACTAAGCGCGAAAGTTCTGCCATGGTGCAGTAGTTGGCGCGTCAGACTGCGAAGAGTTGCTGCAGGGGCGTGAGTTCGAATCTTAACGATGGGGAACATTATACTTGTTCTTGGGATACTCGCTATGGTTTCCCAGTGGCGTTGCACTGTGTTGAGCTCGAAGTCGTGGGTTCGATCGCGGCCGCAATTCCGTGGGGGCGAAATGCGAAAACGCTTGTGTGCTTTTAACGTTGGTGTACGCTGGTGGACCTTGTAAGGATCCTACGTGGCCAGAATCAATCAGGAGAAGCGCGAACTTCGGATTCCTTTCATATCTAGAAAATAGGCACGGATTGCTTCAGACACTTCTACCTATCTTCAAGGGAGTTTCGTTTTTTTTTAAATTTCTTTTCTTTGCCGTTATGAACCTGTTCACAAGCGCATTATTTTGCTAGCTTTTCCTGCTCTTCTAAGCGACTGTAATCAATTAGGTGTGAGTTTAGGGCCCGTGGTGTCCTGTCATGTATTCTTTGTACCTGTTTTATCTGCGCTACAATGGCTTCACCTATAGCGATGGTGGTGGATAAAGCTTTTTTTTTCTTCACCAGATGGCGAGAGTGAAACCCGACGATAAGAAGGTGGCCTGACCATGACGGCTGTCTCAATCGGCATAAGATACCTACCGGAGACTGACAGAGGTCGCGCGATCAGGTTTGTCATATTAGCGTCTACATTTTCGTGAAGTCGCTCACCAGCCCATCCTTCAGTACCGCAAGCGGAGTCGCAAAGCTGCTGAATCAATAAGCAGCACAGGGGGGCAGGAACATTCGAATACGCTGATGGTTATCGTACGTGACCATGCATGGTTGTGCGAGCAGAGCCGAACGGCAGCAATCGCAAGACATTTCGGCGCGGCGACGGTCAGGTCGTGCTCGCAGTTGTGAACATCGGTAGCCGTGAATAGCTCTTCAGTCGTCAGTCGCATATGTGGAGCGTTCTCTTCCCTACTCTCCGTCGCTCTGCAAGCCTCTCTCCCCGTCCTTTACTCCCCTACTTCCACTCCCATTGCTGACCGCTGAGGTGCCAGCCGTCTGCGTTAAGCAGTAACATTCCTTTGCTTCCCTTCCTTTCTATTTACTTAGTATTTGTGTAGTTTCTAAATAAACAACCAATTAATACCTCTGTATAAGTCGCTGGTACAAATGCCACCTAAAGCCCCTTTCACACTGTGATTCTGCGATGCGAAGTGCTCCGAACAACCCGCGTCATGCAACTGCCACGAGTTCTTTGTTTCAGAATTTTCGGTACTGCGTGCCGACGTAACGTTCGACACTCTGCCAACAGCGAGCTCGCGCTGCCGCTGACACGTCAGCACGAGCGGCACGCTACGTTGCGGCGCTTCCACCGGTCGGACGCAGTGCCACTGAGAAAATTTCCCAAGTACGAATGCCGCCGCAGCTGCGGCACAAAACCGCTTTCTGCGGCCGCTGGCTGGAATCGCAGACAACTCGCAGCATGTGAAACATGCTTTACGGAAATCACCGAATAGGCGCACGCAGAAAAACAGTTTTAACATTTTAACTGCTCGTGGTATGAAAAGCAGCTTTAGAAGACACGGACAGAAGTGGAACGAAAAGAAAAACACAAGCTTCCTCGACTTTCAATGGTTCTAAATTTTTATGTGCTGTCACAGAAAAAAAAAGAGGAAAAGTCACAGTGTCGCCCGCAAGGCGAAGCATCGATTGCAATAGCAAATTAGTAGACAGGTATACAAAATAAGGATAGTAGCTTTATTGGCCGCCTAAACTTGTAAACATTCGCTTACTAACTAAATTAACAAGCACGGTACCATTCGCGCACAGGTAAACATGAACATATTTCACTCGATGACCGCGGAAGCTAGCTGTCAAAACAGTGGAGTGAGGACGCGTGGCAGCAGCAGCGAGCGAATTGACCTTCGTGTTGCCTCTTGTTTCAACGCGAACTAAGCGTCGAAGGCACATCGCATGCGAAGCGAGCACTCGGTGCACTTTGTCTACATCGCAGGTCACTTTGAAGATGACTCCCGCGCGACCGCCCACTTTTTCCATATCGCAGATCACTTTCAAGGTGCGGCTTCGCCGTACGCAGCAGCCACGGAGTAGAACGCCGCTACCCCGCCATCTTCCGTGATGACGATGCATGTGGTTTTTGGATGCAATTAAGGGCCAGGGATGGCTAAAGAGCGCCAAGAACCCCATCCCCGTCCCTCCCATCCCCCGGTGACTCGCGCGCGATGGAAGACGGTGCGCTTCCTCCCCGCTTTCCTCCCTTGAACGCGCGAGATTAAGCCGCGATCGTCGGGAGACCCTCGCAAGTTTCACTCGAACATCGAGCATACGGCGCGCGGTGACGATGTTATCATGCTTTGACTTTATACGGAACATCACGGCGACGACGACGGTAGAAATGTGTCTGGAGTGCCCATATAATTGCCATCACAATAAAAACCACAGGAGAAACAAAAACCAAATAAATGCCTAGGATTTTACATCTGCCAAAACCACGACAGGATCACGAGGCACGCCGTAGTATATGGACTCCGAATTAATTTTGACCACCTGGGATTCTTTAACATGCACCTAAGTCCAAGTATACGAGCGTTTTTGCATTTGGCCCCCATCGAAAAGCGGCCGCCGCAGTCTGCATCGAAACCGCGACATCGAGCTCAGCAAAGCAACGCCGTGGCCATTAAGCCCGCGGCGGTCACTAGACACGCAAACCCGACAAAAACAAAAGTGGGTCTATACCGTAGCTAACATGACACATGACTAGGTCCCCGATATCACAAGTGCGCTGCCCAGCCTCGAAGGCCACGCTCATGGGCTTCAAGTTTTCAAAGCTGCCGCCCCGGAGCCAGGGCGGTGTGTTTCAGGCTGCTGCGAATATCGGAAGCAATCGAATATAAAAAATTTGCAAAATTCGTTCGTTCCCACACCCATCTTTATTGTAACTGACACATTTAACCCGCCGTATAGTGACGCAGTGGCTTTGACGTTGCGCTGCTGAGCCCGAGGTCATGCGAGAAAATCCCGGCCGCGGCGGCCGCATGTCGATGGGGGTGAAATGCAAAAAACGCCCGTATGCTGTGAAGTGGGTGCATGTTAAAGAACCCCAGGTTGCAAAAATTAATCCAGAGTCCACCACTACGGCATGGCTCATAATCAAATCGGGGGGTTTTGGGATGTAAAACCCGAAAATTTGATTCTTTATCCGTCTATGTCCGGCAACGTCGCAGGGCTCAGTAGGAAACTTTACCTTGTACTCTCATATAAATAAGTACTCATGAGAAGACAGAAACCGTTCGCTTCTCATGCAGCGCACTGTATTTGATTACGTTTGTCGCGCAAAAAAAAAAAAAAAAAAAAAAAATTGTCGGGAGCGCATTTTTTAGGCCGCTAATGTTTTACGAGAATTGCCGAAAACTAAGGAAAACAAATATTAAGGCGCCACGTTTACAACTCAATAATTCGGCATTAATTCGGCTATTTAGGCAGGAGCTTCTGCGGTGAAGTTTATCGTTAAAGTAAGTTCCATACTCCATGCGCTGACCGCGTGACCTCACCTGCTTTGATGGGAACCACATTGGCCGTCTTTTGCCCAGAGGCAACGTAAGCCCCTTGGGGAGCTTCTGCAGGGTGAGCCAGAGAAGGCAAAGTCCAACCGAGGACAAGACAAGCCATTTGACGACTCCAGTTACTCGGCGCGAGATCGTGGGATGGCTCTTGATCCTCATGCGGTCGATGCGTTCCATACAAAGGCTGCGTCACAAGCTGCAGAAAGCTGAGCACGAGCAATACGCAACAATCAACAGGTACTTAAGCAGTAACCTCAAGTCCGCCTCTGACTTTTTAATTTACACATAGCTGTTGTTCCAGGTAAAACTACTAAGTGACGAACCCTTTCTTGTGCGGATTTCGTTTCCGAAACAACAAAGCTACATTG
This sequence comes from Dermacentor andersoni, assembly GCF_023375885.2. Lineage (NCBI taxonomy): Eukaryota > Metazoa > Arthropoda > Arachnida > Ixodida > Ixodidae > Dermacentor > Dermacentor andersoni. The sequence continues at coordinate 47,439,922 of NC_092817.1, forward strand.
TGCCCAACTGAACGAGGAGAAAACGAATGAAATTCCCAAATAGTTTTTCATGATGTGCGAGAACCGTATATGCGATAAATTCGGTGGGCAACGCGGATCTTTGTTGCTGTCTTTTCTGGGGAACACAAGAACGACATCAATCGAGTTTCGATTTATCGCAGCAGCTTGCTGTCGAAGAGAAGATGCGAAATTTAAGACTGCTCGCGTACAATAGTATCGCACTTCGGAAGGAAACGCCGCTTACTTGTACAAGCCACTTGTTTGATTCGAACCTCTGCCACTTTTGTGCGACTGCCGTCTTTCTCGTCGTCTTCTAGCAAGGCGACTCAGATGGCACGCGCGTTCGTTTCGATGGCAAGTTATATAGATGATGATATGGATGAGGATCTGAGAAATTTTGGTACATAATCACTGTGCCAGTAACACTTACATACATATATATATATATATATATATATATATATATATATATATATATATATATATATATATATTGATGCGTTCCATACAAATCCGGTCGATGCGGTTGTAAAGGAGCTTTGTTATCGCTCTCTTGTCCAACCTCCAAATCATCCTGTACGTTTCCCTGACTTCACTCGTGCGGACGACAATTCCGTTACTGGTCTCTTAGCTGATCATTTCGATATATTTTCCTCTGTGTCAGACATACATGATATATATTGTCTTGTTAATTACTTTGAGGACCTTGTCAAGTCATGTTTTCAACGATACGTGCGCGTTAAAACTAAGAAAAGTAATACTAACCTTCCTTGGATGACTCGCGACATCTTACATTTGTCTCGACCTGTCCGTAGGCTTCGGCACTCTAAACGAACCAACGATCCCATAACCCTGGACAAGTTTCACAAGGCAAGAAAATGAACCTAATTTTAAACTGCAAGCTTCCAAGGACTTCTTTTTTGTAGTTCAACTGCCTGATCTGTTGAGCACTAACCCTTGTAAATTTTGGTCTTCTATTTTACCTCACGATGCTTCACCAACTTCATTCACTATTGACAACGACGTCATGAGTGATCCATCAGTACTATCGAATGCCGTCAACAAGTACTTTCAGTCCATATTTGTACCCGATAATAAGCTTATTCCTTCTCTCCCCAATATAGTTTGTTCTGAAGCAATGAGTGACACTGACATAAACAATGAAAGCATGTTTAACGTCGTACTGAACTTGTAGACCAAGAAATGCACCGGTACGGAAGGGATACACAGTGCATTCTTGGTTCGCTATTCCTTGTGATCGTCAAGATATCTGATGATCATATTGACGCGTGTACTTGTTTATCTTTATCGGGCGACCACGTTTCACCACCTAACAAATGTTATCGCACAGCGCAGGACGACGCGCCTGCATGTATCGAAAGCTTCTGGAATGTTATCGATGGTTCCATCCGATGCATGTCACCGAACCTTGTGTAATCTGATTGCATGTATGCGTGACGCGAATAGAGTAGAACTTTGTGGAAGACACGCGGGTCCCAGCGATTACTCTGGAACATTGCACGACTGATGTATAAAAGCCGACGATAACATCACTGTTATGCAAAATCTTAGAACATATCATTCATAAACACATAGCGCTTTCCCTGGAATCAGGTAATCTGCTATCTAACATACATCATGGGTTTAGGCGTGGTTTTTAGTACGACAACGCAATTAGTTGAGTTTACGCGTGACATTTTCTTTAACCTTGACGTTGGCAACCAGGCTGACACTATATTTATATGCTCCTCTAAAGCATTTGACACAGTATTACATTGTAAACCACTTGCTCAGCTTAACGCAGTACTAAATAATCCTCAACTACTTAACTGCAATTCGAGCTTTCTTTCTCTTCGCTCCCAGTTTGTCGCTTACAGCTCGACCGACTCTGCTGCTATTGATGCGACATCTGTAGTGCGTCAAGGCTCCGTTCTTGGGGCGCTGCTTCTTTAATCCACACAAATAATTTGCATCTGAACATCTCATCTACCATTCATCTTTATGCTGATGATTGTGTTTTACATGAAGTGATTAACTGTTCTAATCATTATTTCTGCCTCCAGGAGTCGTGTAACACCTGACAAATGAACATTAGCTTCGACAAAACCATCCTTATGTCTTTCTATTAAAAATAGTCTCCTTCTCTTCTTCATTTCTCCTTCAATAACTGCGCTGTGCGTAGGGTATGTAAGTATCTCATTGTCATTTCTACGCATATCATGTCATGGTCTAATAACATTGTTTATATTTATAACAACGTACTAAAAATTAGGTTACCTGCGTCGTACACTATCCAACTCTCCAAAAGATACTAAGCTACTATTCTATAAATTGATAATCCGTCCTCTTGTTGACTACGAAGCTGTCGTTTGGAACCGTTATAAGCAGTGCGAGATTAACAGGCTAGAAGCCATTCAGAAAAAAGCTGTAAGATCTATATATCACCGTTGTTGTCATGACTTCTCGCCCTCTTCCGCGCTTCGTTCCTTGAATTCAACTGCACTCTATGCACGTCGCCGCATAGCATCATTAGATTTCTTGCACATCATCGTCAATTCTTCTGTTAGACTGTCAAAAACAACTATACTAACCTCGCGCCAGAGTCATCGACGAGATGACATCACAACTTAAACTTGTTGCCCGACTTTGCCCGCACTAACACGTTTACGTTCAGGTTTCTTCCTCGTTCCATAGCAGGCTGAAATTGCTTACCTGAGTCTCTTCGCTCATGCTAGACTTCAATATCCAACCAGGGCGGCGTCAGGAGGTCCCAGTCTTTGCACAGCCCTAACTGCGCCGTTAGGTGGTAGTCCATCCGGTCCGCCATAATGGATAGGTCCAAAGAAAGTTTTCGCATTTGGCAATGGAACTGCAGGGGATATTCTAACAAAAAAGCCCCTCTGCAGCAGTTCTTCAGGTCCTTCGCTGTCAAACCTCAAGTCATTGCTCTCCAGGAAACATTAGTCTCCGCCGCCTCGCTCCAGGGCTACAGGGCCGTGTCGGGCCTGCCCGGGGGGCGAGGGATTTGCACCTTGATTGATAAAAGGCTGACTCATCTCACCCACGACCTCAAGCTGGGGTGTGGTAGAATTGAATATGTCATGGTTGAGATCCTGCTCGACGTACCACACCAGAATCAGCGCAGAAACAGCGTGTTCGTCCTCAATATCTACAGCAACCCCAGGGACTCGCGCCAGCAGTTCAAGACCATCCTCAAGAAAGCGACCGACTTGGCCGGCCCTCGACCCTTGGTCGTCGTCGGTGACTTCAACGCACCGTACGGCATCTGGGGTTACGTCTACGACACTACCAAGGGGCGCAACCTGTGGCAAGACGCCAACGAGATGGACCTCACTCTGGTCACTGACAAGAATTTTCCTACTCGCATCGGCAACTCCGTCACCCGGGACTCGACACCTGACCTAGCGTTCGTCAGGAACGTTGAGGACGTGGGCTGGGAGAACACCGCCATGGAGTTCGGCAGCGACCACTACATTCTCGAGACCAACTTCAAGGTGTCTCGGAGTAGGATCAAGGAATTCACGTTCATCGATTGGGACCACTTTCGCAAGATTCGCGAAGAACCCAGCAGAGCCAGGGCACCCGCCACCCTCGAAGAATGGTGTGAAGGCGTCCGGAACGACGCTTCCGCGGCTACCAAGAAAGTGGAAACCGATCTCGACGTCGAGCGGATGGACAGCAGACTTGCCCACCTGATCGAGGCCAAGAACGCCCTGCTCCGCCGATGGAAGAGTCAAAGGCTCAATCGCAGACTCCGAAAAAAGATCTCGGAGCTCAACAAGGTCATCGATGACCACTGCAAGGCGCTATGCCAGCAGCAGTGGGACGAGCTCTGCGAATCCATCGACGGACAGATGCGCAACGGCAAATCCTGGGGTATGCTGAAGCACCTTCTCGACGAAAGCGGCTCAAAGTCAAATCAGAGGCATACGTTGGCCAGGGCCCTTCACGAGGCCACCAGGTCTCACACGGTCGATGAGCTCGTCGCAAAACTGGTACAGAGGTACTTGCCCGTCCGTCGAGACGGAGATCCAGTGACCCAACTCCCAGACTACCGAGGCCCTCCACGCCCCGAGCTCGACGAAGACTTCTCCATTGCCGAGGTTAGACAGGCCATCTTCGCGCTCAACCGCAAGTCTGCGCCGGGACCAGACGGAGTCACCAACAGAATGTTGAGAAACCTCGAGGACACGTCGATCGTCTTCCTGACCGACAAAATCAACGAGTCCTGGAATAGCGGCGTTGTTCCTGCAGAATGGAAGATGGCCTGCACGGTGCTCATTCCCAAGCCCGGCAAGGCCCCGAACATCGAGAACCTCAGGCCGATTTCTCTAACCTCCTGCGTCGGCAAGGTCATGGAGCGCGTCGTCCTCAACAGGCTTAACGGGTACCTCGAAGACAACGAGGTTTACACGTACAACATGATCGGCTTCCGCGCCGGACTCTCAACGCAGGATGCCATGAAACTAATCAAGCATCAGATTGTGGATGGCCGTTCCAGAGACGTCAAGGCTCTTCTGGGTCTGGACCTCGAGAAGGCTTTCGACAACGTGCTCCACACCTTCATCGTCAAGACTATTTCAGACCTGGGTCTGGGTTCCAGATTCCACAACTACGTCAGCTCTTTTCTGACTGACAGGAAGGCCAAGCTTCGCATTGGAGACTTCCGCTCCGAAGATGTGCCCCTCGGAGGGCGGGGCACTCCTCAGGGCGCCGTCATCTCCCCAACATTGTTTAACATCTGTATGATTGGTCTTTCCGAGAGGTTGGCGCGCGTCGAGAACGTCAAGCACACCATTTACGCCGATGACATCACCATATGGTGCTCCCGCGGCTGCGAGGGCAGAGTCGAAGAAGCCATGCAGGAGTCGATTGACGTGATCGAGGAGTATCTCCGCCCCACCGGACTTCGATGCTCCCCCGCCAAGTCGGAGCTGCTACTTTACAGAAAAGAGAAGGGAGGCAGAGCCAAAGATTGGAAGCCAGTCTCTGAAAGCAGCATCAGACTTCGCACTTGTGACGGGGGGGTGATACCCAGGGTCGACGTTATTCGGGTCCTGGGCATGTTTGTCGAATACAACGGCGGAAACGGAACTGCTCTCCGCAAGATTATCGCGAAGACGGACAACGCTTTCCGCCTCGTTCGCAGAATCGCAAACCGGCATCGAGGCATGAAGGAAAGCAATCTTCTCAGGCTGATCAATGCCTTCGTACTCTGCCACCTCACGTACACGATTTCTATGCACAACTGGCTCAGAGCGGAGCGAGACAAGCTCAATGTTCTTATCCGCAAAATAGTCAAGAGGGCTCTCGGGCTACCCATCAGGACCCATACCGAGGATCTCTTGAAGCTGGGGGTACATAACACCGCCGAGGAGATTGCCGAAGCCCAAGAACGCGCGCAACTCACTCGCCTGGGCACCACAGCAGCAGGTAAACGCATCCTCGAAGAGCTGGGTTACCACCCTGCGGGATTCCCGATGGTCAGTACCCCGATCCCTAGGTGCATTCGAGACAAGTTCGAAGTCGCCCCTGTGCCCCGAAACGTCCATCCCGTCCACAACGAGGGCAGACGCAAGGCCAGAGCAGCCGCCATCCTCAAACAGATCAAGCGACACGACATTAGCGCAAGCTTCGTCGACGCTGCGGAGTACAGTGACGGGAAGACCTTTGCCGTCGTTGTGGTCGACTCGGGCGGCAACATTTCCAATAGCGCCTCAATTCGCACTTCAGACCCCGGAGTCGCCGAGCAAGTCGCCATCGCCCTCGCCCTGCTAGATGGTCGTGGGTCCGAAATTTATAGTGATTCCAAAACGGCAGTTAGGGCTTTTCAGAAGGGTTGCATCGCCAAGGAAGCTGTTCGTCTTCTTAGCGGCTCGAGTCCACATGCTCTCACAAACCATTCAATTCACTGGTTTCCCGCTCACGTAGGATCGGTCGAGGGTGCTCCCCCGAACCTCAATGAGTCTGCCCACGAGGCTGCGCGTGACCTCACCGACCGCGCTTCCTCTATAAGGAGCACTGACTCCCCTCCTCTCTACGGTCACAGGGACGCTCCCGCTACTCACAATGAGATTATTAAATATTTCTACATGTCCAGAAGGGTCTTTCCACCCCCTCACCCCAAGTTGAATAGGGCGCAAGCCGTTTCACTTAGGCTCCTACAGACCAGCACATATCCGTGTCTGTCCGCTCTCCACGAGGCTTACCCCGACGTGTATCGCGACGACGCCTGCCCGTCCTGCGGCCAGACCTCCACTCTACCTCACATGCTCTGGGAGTGCGGGTCGACATACCCCAAGTTCATCAAGGAGGAGTGGGACTCGCTTTTGCGTAGCCCCGCTCTAGAAAAGCAAATCCTGGCCGTCCGGCGTGCCCGCGACCGGGCCGGTGGGCTAGACCTGCCGGTCCCGACGTGGGACTAGCCGGGTGCGCGACGAGTTCGCGTCCTCGCCGGACCTACAATAAAGTTTATTCACTCACTCACTCACTCGCTCATGCCCATCTCGAAGTTTTGTACCTTCCAGCCAAGATGTATGGTGTTAGCACATCACCCTCATTGTTGTACCGTATTTTGCTGTGCCTAATTTATCTCTGTTAAACCACTCCTGCTATAGCGCTTATTGCGCTGCACTATGTGCAAACAATCTGACGTAATAGTTCTGCGGGAACCCTCAAGGTGAAGAGAAGTAATTAGTTAATTCGTAGATTAATTATGAAAATATTGCATGAAATTACGCTCCACATACATTCGAAGAAGAAAACTAAATTGGGAGGTTTTACGTGACAAAAAAGTGGTATGATTATGAGCCACGCCATAGTGGAAGAGTATATATAGATTAATTTTGACGAGCTGGGATTCTATAGCGTGCACCTAAATATAGTGCAGATGAATCGCAAAAAGCAGCGAAGGACAGGCGGTACAAGCGCCTGTTCCAGTTTCTTGCGGTTATTGTCAGGCCTAATTGTTACCTTTCTTAACCTAAATATCGCTACACAAACACTTTTGAATTACGCCCCCATCTAAATCTGCCCGATTCTTGATCAATCCCCTTGAGTTAGTAGTCGCCAATGACGTTAAGGTCATTATCATCACCATCATCATCATGCGGCTGCCGTGGCCAGAATTAAACCCGTGACCATGAGCTTACTAGCGCAAACAGAATCGAGTGTACAATATGCGTAATATTTTTTAATAGCATATGACCAACTGTCTAGCATACGCGATCCGTGCTGTGCGACTTGTGTTATGTTGCATTGAATCGCAGCCGCTGAAAAGTTGCTGTGGCTACTTTTGTGAAGGAAGCACGACACCTGTAGAAATGCAACAATATGGTTGAAGTACGTTTATCTACGCGCACGATTAAGGTAGCAATCAAAGCAAAACAAAGCCTGATTACATCTAAACATTCGGCCAGGTCCTCGTACATCAGTAAGATGTATGACCGGTGCTGAAGGAAGATACCTCATGAGGTGTGCTTAACGGTCAGCGTTTAATGTAAACAAAAGGCTGCGGGTTTCCGCAGAACTATTACGTCAGACTCTTGTCTTTGCTTCGAGTTGCAGACAAATTCAACTTCACCCTGCCATCTGCTAGCCGCCAGGTTAGCTCAGATGGTAGAGCGGCTGCCCCGGTGTGGCGATGGTCGCGGGTTCGAGTCCCCAACCAGGGCGAATTTTTCTTAACTGCGAAGTTTTCCTTTCGAGGAAACCGTACGGGCTTCGTTTGTAGCAATTGCTACGATTAGGTGGATGTCTCAGTTTCCCTTAATTGATAAGTGCAAATAAACAAATAACGTACGGTACATATTTCAATCTACAAATTCTAACTGGCTAGTTCGCAAGGTGTACCCACTTGAAACGAATTCTCTGACCTGCACCAATATCAAAATGTTCAAAGTGTCCGACGAAAATGCATTGGCACTCCAGTTACTTCTGTGCTCGAGTGCATAAGCAGCGGTTTCATCAAAAAAAGAAAAAAAGAAGTAACTGGAACGCCAATACGTTTCCTCGGACACTTTGAAAATTATTATCTGGAAACTGGTGCAGTCCGCGGAATTCGTGTAGTCCTGAAATATATATATACACATATGTATATATAATAAAAGCACACTTATTTTGGGGGAGTACGCACCATTGTGACACAGGGGCTAGAGGTCTTTTAACTATTGACGTATGTGATCATACTTAGTTGCGCAAGCACCTCATATCACCATTATTTCTTGGAAAATAATCATACATCAAATTATTCATCGCGACATTGCTGCGTCGACGTCTCACACTGTACATCCCCCAGATTAGACATTCGCATGTCGGCCTAGACTCTAAACGGTGTAGCGCACTGGCACGAAGTTACATGTTGTATTACTCTGGAAATTGTGACCTGTGCGGTGCATTCACGAAAACATTGCATGAAATTAGGCTCCACATCGATTCGAACAAGAAAACTAAATCGTGAGGTTTTACGTGCCAAAACTGTGATATGATTATGAACCACGCCTTAGTGGAAGACCATATATACATTTTGACCAGCTGAGGTTCTTCAGCGTAGCGCAAATGGAGCGGAAATAGCAGCGACAGACGGACAGTAAAACAGTCTGTTCCTGTTTTTTGGGCTTATGTCGTGCCAACAAGGCCCAATTTTTACTCTTCTTAACCTTAATATAGGTACACGAACGCTTTTGCATTTCGCCTCCGTCGAAATCTGCCCGATTCTTGGTCAATTCCCCCTTAGGTAGTAGTCGCCAATGACGTTAAGGTCATTATCAACACCGTCACCATCATGTGGCTGTCGCGGCCAGGATTAACCCGCGACCCCGATATCACCAGCGCAAACAATCAAAAGTACAATATGCATATTTTTATAACAGCCTGTGATCATTTGCGCTGGTGATCTCGAGGTCGCGGGTTAATCCTGGCCGTGACAGCCACATGATGGTGATGGTGTTGATAATGACCTTAACGTCATTGGCGACTACTAAGGAGGAACAATATGCATATTTTTATAACAGCCTGTGATCAGCTGCATAGCATATGCGATCTGTGCTGTGCGACTTGTGTTATGGTGTATTGAAGCCCTGTTGAAGAGTTCTTTGTAGGGGCAACTTTTGCGAAGGAAGCACGTTAGCTGTAAGAAATGCAACAAAATGGCTGAAGTACGTTTATTTTACGCGCAAGAGTAAGGTAGCAATAACGCAAATCAAAACATGATTACATGTAAATATTCGACCAGGTCCTCGTACATCTGTACGACATATGACCGGTGTTCAAGGAAGATACCTCGTTAGGTCTGCTCAACGGTCAGCGTTAATATAAACAAAAGGCTTCTAGTCTAAGGTTCGAGAACAGTATACACATGGTCGCAGCGGTTAGGCACTCTGAGACTTCGTTCATGTCGATCGTCCGACGAAGCTGCTACCACACCGTTGGCCAGGCGAGTTCACGATACGGGTCACAATGTCATTGTTATCAAGGCCTCCAAAACAAGTTACATGAACTGGCTAAACGAAGGACTTCTTAACGCAGGTATACACATCACCGTCGTTTTGTTGATACCTCGTCGTCGAACGTTTTGAGACGCGTTGTCGATGGTGCACCGACTCGTATCGTCAGCACTCTTGCCGTTTTATGCCACTGCTTGACTGCCGGCTTCCTAGGAGCCGCCATCGCTTTAGAAGTCGTCCCGGCGCTGGTTCACCATTGCATTTCATAGTGGTGCGGGAGGCTGCGCCATGTTAAGGGATCTCGACCTTCCGGGCGATACATCTTAAGTTCATAAGCGGTGCTCATAAAGGCTTAGACAATCTCACCAGTCACTGTCCTTGTTACTCGCTTTATGGCCTGTCCTACAGGAACGGAAATCGGTACAACTGTGCACACTGTGGCTGCTGCGGACCTGCTGTCGATTCTCCAATGGGCTTGCCGAGGCGTTGACGTCGCTCAGAAGCTGCCAGTTGCTGCTGATTAACTGTCTGCCATCACGACGCCATCTTTGTTTAGAAGATCATCGTTCTGTAGACCATCTCTGTTCCACTCTTGTAGCTGGAGAGAATACGCGCAGAAAAAAAAGGATTGCAGCTCATTGTTCATCCGGCTGCGTGCAGCTGTGCTTCAGCTTGCCATGAGTTTAGTCGTCCTTGCTCTTCTGGCTACGGAGATGGCTCGTCTGTGACGAGTCCCTGAAGAACGAAAATCTGTACACCTGTCAATCTAAAGCCTACTAAAGCGTCCAAGATGTCCCCCACTTCCTATAAAACAAGAAAGAAAAAGGTCTTTAGGATGAAGTCAGGACTTGTTTCACTATACTGAGTAATGGTTCACGAATGCAAGAAAGCTGCTCCACGTGGACATTCGTGACACGTCAAGATTACTCAGACGTACAAACTTTTATCACCAACTGGGAGCCACGTTGCTCGAGGATTCCTTCTTCCAGGTGAACTTGTCTTAGTTTCGTTCGCAGGCAACAGGCTGCGTTCTTCCGCGTCTCAGCATACTTGCGGGTACTGTCGCATATGATTCGAGTCGAAGAGTGGTACGCATACTAAAAAATAACATCTGCTCTTCTAGGAAATGGAAGCAAAGTGCTAACGTCGATGCCTACTAGCGGCACATTGTGCTGCCTTAAAATTTTAGTCACAGGTCCGTTAAATAATTTATATATAGCAGCTATTTTGATTAAACACTTGTATAGTCATGCTGCGGTGTGTTAGATGTGGTAGCTTCGCTTTGACTTCTCAGGCGACCTGTGGTTTCACAGGTGGCAGCAGAGCTCCTACGGGAAAAAAGAGAGAACGACGGAGAGCGACATATTAAACAAGTGGGAAACATGGGGAAGGCGGGAGATGGAAATTCAACACGATGAGCGCAACGAGAACAAGGTGAAAGCGGGAGCCAACGTTTCGACAAGTGGACTTGTCTTCTTCAAGGAGACATATGCTGTCCTCGCCACGGTATATTTGGGTGGGTCTTTCTAAAGGGGAGACGGGGTAAGGCGGGTGGGTGCGGCAACGAGCGAAGAAGGTGTCTTAACGGCGAGGGTGTAGAAATGGGAATAAAAGAGTGCTGCGCACAAGGCCAGTGAAACAGCCGTCTGTCGATCACATGTGAACAGCCGTGTGTCAGTTGGCGTTTCAACATCGTGCACAGCATCCCTCTATTACCTGGTTCTGGTGGTCGTAAGCTACCGATATTAGCACGAGCGTCAGAAACCGGTGCTCATGAACAAAAATATAAAAGAAAATACTGAAGTGGAATAAATAAATAAATAAAAGGAAAAAAAAACGGAGAGAAAGAAAAAAACACTATGCAACGAAACTATGTATTGTTGCCTATAGCTTGAAATTTAGCGCAGTGAATATATTCTAAAGCTCCCTTTGAAATGTTGATGCTTATCGGTTGCAATGTCTTGAACTTATGGATAAGGTATGATTCTCCGTATTTTTTTTTCTCGTTCAGAACGGAAATTCGACTGCAAGATGTGGAGTTTGAAGTTCATCAAAGTTATGACCTGGTTGGTTGAAATGCTCGGTGACGGCTTTGGGAAGCTTTACAGCTGTTTCCCCGCGATGTCCGTTTAATCTGACGTTCATTGATTGTCCCTTTTCACCGATATATTGTATCTTACAGAAAGAACATTTAAGCGTCTAAATCACATCGGAACTTGTATAAGTAAAGCTAGTTTTGACTTCGTGTGTACAATTTTTGCGGTGCCTTTAATTTTAATGACACTTTGAAGGTGCCTGGAGGTTTTGCACCTGGGGCGACAACATGCTTTTATTACGTGGGAATGATGTTGGCTGAATTTTGCGTGCACTAATATGTCTTTAAAGTTTCTGTTGTGGCGATAGGTAACCCTTGGTACATTCGGGAACGCTTTTCTCAGATGCTCGTTACTTGATAATATTGGGTGGTATTTTCGTAGGATGTTGTTTGTTTGGGAGTGCATTTGAATATTTTGTTAGAAAGGATGGCGGTCTGCCAGATTCTGGTGTTGGCTGTTTCTTAGATAATTCTGACTGTCTCTCCAATCTTGACGCGACATCATAAGCTTTATGGAGAGCAACTTGTGGATTGTTTCTTTCTGCTAGCGTTGTTTTAAAGTAATTGAGGTGGTGGATATGATCGTCGTCTTCGCTGCAGATTCTTTTTATTCGTTTCAGTTGTCCGACAAAAATTCCTTGCTTGCAGTGTCGCGGGTGATGACTATTGTAGTCATCAATAGTCATATTGCTGGCCATCCGAAGGCTTCCGGTAAAGTGTCTCAGTTTTCCGTTTTCAGTTATCCGTTTTCTATGTTGACCGTCGTGTCGAGGAACTTAGTGTGACTAGGACAATGATGAGCAGTTAATTTAATACTCGGGTTAAAACGATTGAAATGGCTAATTAATTCGGTTAACGCGCTTGTGCCATGTTACCGTATTATAAATATGTCGTCATTGTAACGAAGATAGGTGTGGGGTTTTAAAGTGTAGGATTTCAACTGGTATGCTTCAAGCTGCCCCATGAACTTTTCGAATACGTGCGAGCTAATGGTGTTTCAATGACAGTTCCGAAAGTTTGCAGGTAGTGAATAGAATCGAATTAGATACACTTGCGCGTGAAAACTACCCTCAGGAGCGACAGGTAAACTTTAGGAGCGTGCGCTTGGGGATTAGTTGCGAGGGATTTCGAAACGGCTTCAATTCATTCATTCATGGGTATGTTAGTGTAAAGGGCAGAAACATCGAAAGTGACTAGAAGAGCCCGGTTGGAAAGGATTTGGTTGGCGTTGATGCCATGGATAATTCGAAGGAAGTGCGGCGTGTCTTGAACAAAAGATGGTGGTGGGGACGTTTGACAGGCGGCGATTTAAGAATTTAGATAGTGACTCGGTAGGTGTGTTGTTATTAGACACAATATGCCGACCTGGGATTTATGCTGTAAATATTTCTTCGACGGGAACTTTATGTATTTTAGGAAGAAGATAAAAGCGGTCTCCTTCTTTATTCATGGGCATCAGGAAGCGATATTCAGATTGCGCGATTAGTTGGCGGACAGGAGCTCCGCCATTGTGTTTTCACAGTTTTGCTGTTGTCTGAACTTGGGTTAGAATCGAGTTTTCTGTAATAGGTGTGGTTGCTCAGTTGTTTGGAGGCCTCATTCTTGTACTTTTCTATAGGCCAGATTACGATGTTGCTGCCTTTGTTTGTTGGTATTATTGCAGTATCATTCCTTTCCGCGAGTTCTTTAAGGATTTGGTGCTGCACGGGGAACAAGTTGTTGCATTTCCGGCAATGCCGCGCTGACTGTAGACTTTCCTTTGAGATCACCTTTATGTATAAATAGAGGTCTGGCCACTGTCTGGGCGAGGAAAGCATATGTCGCCATAAGTCCAGTTGTCGAAAATTTGGCTCCCACTTTCACCTTGTTCTCGTTTTGCTCATCATGTTAAATCATTGCTACAAAATAAGTTCAAGGGGCTTTGTACCGCATTACCTCGTGAAGCTAATCTCAGTTCAAGCCAACAACGAGAGATATTTGCGGGTATTGGTTCCACCCTAAAACAATTCCTCAACCGGTATGTCTAGAGTATGTCTGACTGTGCCCGCTTGGGACACTGGCAATTTCTCGGAGCCCCGAAATGCAACACTATTACGCGCCGCAGTTTCATAGACTTCCTAAATAACTGCTGCTTTCTGGAAATAGGAAGCAAGCGACAGTAACAATACCCGAGAATATTCCTTTGTTTTCCGTTCGCTTGGCGCAAATAACAATGCTGTCTTTGAATGCAAATGAAGGACAAGCATATGCTTGCGTTTAATTCACAATGTTGTCTTCTCTATGCTCCTTTATTGTAGGGAGTGTTCCGAGTGGTTTGGTTCAGAATATTGTCACAAGATGTTGACGCCATGGCGCTGCTCCTCGAGGAGATGTCTTTCGGTGTTCTGCTATAACATCTTTGTTAGTAGATGTCTTCACTTCACGTTAATCCATTAATGTTACGCTTTACAATATTCTCCGTACTATTTTCGCTTAAGCTTGGCCCTAAGGTCGTAGAGCTCAACCACAGACCACGATTCTATCCCCTAAGGGAGCGCGAATATTCAAAATATCAAAAACAACAGGAATAGTCTGCTCTCTTGAGTGTTCATACAAAAATTCTATATTCGATGCATTCGGATATTCGTTATTGGTCATTATGGAACTTATGGAATAATGATGGCAATGGTAGCCACCTTAACTCTGCAATACCCTTTCAAATGCTCTTTATCAATCCATCTGATTCGGAAATACTTTTGCGTCATTTCCGCAAGTCCTGTTCCTTGATTGATTGCTGTTCATTGTGAGTCACCGATGAGAATAATCTGAACAACTGCGCTGGTTTCTGCATGCTGAGCAGACAATTGCCCTATAGTTCTTTTTTTCTTTGCAACATATGCTGCGGTAACACTACCCATATTTTGCAAATTTTGCATAATGCTCTTTCAGTATATAATATGCACATATACATGGCAGTGTAATGGTCCAGGACTAGATGGGGTTTACACTTGATAGTGCAAGCTAATAGGGAAGAAAATGCCCACTGAAATGCACATGGGTTGGCCTCCAAGGTTTACATCACGTGGATGAAATTATGCACATCCGTAACTAATGTCACCGACATGCTTGCACTACTTAAAGGTAACGTTTTTTTATTAACAATAAGGAAATGCTTGGCATTCGATTCGATATTTGGAGGCAGTTTTGTTTTCTTCTAAATCTTCGTATTTGATTTGAAATTTTGCGCCACATGCTCCCAAGGTTCCTGCGACCGTTATCTTGTCGAATGAATTTCGACACGTTTAACTACCCTACAGGGAACTAGAGAAATGTTCTAGTAAAACAAGAGTACACTGCGAAAAGCTCTCCAGTTGATATCTCCCCGGCGCGGTGCCCGTTAATTGCCTTTTGTCTGTACGCCTTTTGTCTGTCTTCATCGCCCCGTACCGGTGGTTGGGTAAACGTTCGATATTAGTCGGTGTATAGAGAGGCCGGATAATCTAGTTTTGCGCGCGCAGGCCAAACTATCTGCATCAAACAAGAATGTACACTGTCGGATAGCGGTTGGTAAGGGCAACCCCTCAGTGTTTTGTCAACATTGGTTTACGTTGATCTGTGCCTCCCCTGGGAAGGGGCCTCATGGAAAACAGAGCACCGAGCCCTGCAGGGAAACGACGTACTACGCCGCCGGCGGGTCGCTTTCCTTCCGGTGTCATTGCACTCACCTCGGGCCGAGAACTTCCGGGCTGCCTCGACGCCGGTGATGACGCAGCCAGACAGCGCGCTGACGGGCCCATTAAGTGGCTTGGCCTTCTGCCAGCACTTGTTTCCCGGCGTGTAGCACTCCACGTCCGATACCAGTGCCGTCCCTGCGTTTCACAGCGGCGAGGAAAGGTTGACCCCACGACAACAGATCACTCGCGAGGGACGATCGAGTTTTTTAAAGGAGCGCCATATAGCAACCAGTTTGTCCTGTCCTATGTTTTATTATTTCGCAGTCCCTGGCTAGCGCGAGTGCTGAGGGAGCAGCGCGCAGCTTAAATGGTACTGTGGTAAGGTCATGACTTCACGGGCATCACGTGACAAGTCGACACGCAGGCCTCTCGTGTGCAGATATTCGGTGCACGTTTAGAGAACAGAAGGTTATAAATATTAGGCTTGGGGCCCTGTGCTCGGCATTCTATGAACAGCGTGTTGGCTTCAGTACCCAATCAATCAATCAATCAATCAATCAATCAATCAATCAATCAATCAATCAATCAATCAATCAATCAATCAATCAATCAATCAATCAATCAATCAATCAATCAATCAATCAATCAATCAATCAATCAATCAATCAATCACTTGTATAATTAGTTACCATTGTAGCCGCCAATGACGTAGATTGTGTCTCCAAGCTGCGCCACGGCAAATGTGCTGCGGGCGCAGATCAGGGGAGGTAGCTTGTGCCAGCTCAGTGGAAGGTGGGCATCACTGCGGAGCACTGCGCAAGAATACACGCGATGCGAGGGCCCACAGTGAGTGCTTTTTGTGTCAGATAAACTGCACTTATTCCCAGGGTTATCATCTCTTGCACAGCACAAGAATGAATGAGACTATACGTAATATGAAATTTTGGAAATACGAGGGACACCAGGCAGAGTTTCACGCCTATTCGCAGTGCCACTGACAATCTTTCTTGGGAATAAGCTCAGCCACTCGCGTCAACTATATGTAAGTGTCTAATTTATACTGAACTTAATCTAGGATTAGACTGCACACATTACAATGTAGACATTCGTCTAACTTAAGACCCACCGATTCTGACTGGATGCGTGTGTTGCACTAGACATTTACCGTTGTGGTCCAGCGCCCACGCACGCTAATAAAATTACTGGTGCAACAGTGCAGTCACGATCTCGATGGGGCCGTACATTTGTTATCGGTGCTTACTAGGCTACGGGCGCCGATTTTCACGCTAGTACTTTGTATTCGTCACTAAATATGTAAACGTTCGATAACTCCTTTGAGATCGTGCAACGTTGGACCACATCAAAAGAATGCGCCCAACCAGATTAGCACGCAGTGTCTTGACGGGGGTATACATGTGACAGAACTGGTAACATTAAGGGAAAAGAAGCTCGATGACTTGGTATCCGATACTGGTTCTGCTACCAGATTATGCTGTATTAGTGATAAGGGCATGCACTGTTGGGACACTGGAGAATCTTGAAGCGCGGTTGCACTAGGCCATTTTATTGTGCGCTTTGAGCCAACACCTATAGATAACTTCTACGTCTACATGCATCGCATAACGCCACGACACGCCGTCTTGTTTTATGCAAGCACAGCGCAAGACGGAACGAGCGAATGGGAAACACGCACGCAGAGCGTTGCATGTGTGTCGTTCTTGTCCCTTCTTCTTCGTTGTTCTTTTAAAAAATAAGGTTGTCTTGCCAAAGTAGCTCGAATCCAGAAATGCCTGTCATTAGTATACACTTTGCTCACATCCGTATAGAAAGTGCCACAACCTTCGTATGACGTACAGGCATGATACTCTACATAATACTTGATTAGCATGTGGGAAATGCGGTTAAGCTTTGTTGTAACGGGCGCCCACCTGTGTACAGCCGCCGGCGACCGTCGAAGCCGCCGATGACGTACAGCCGACCGCCGTGCTCTATCATGCGGTGGCTGCAGCGTGGGTGGGGCAGCGGTCGCACCAGCGACCACGAGTCCAGGGAAGGCGTGTACTCCTCCACGCTCTCGAGCACGTGGCGGCCGTTGAAGCCGCCGCTGATGTACAGCCTGCCTGCGCGCACCGCGCACACACACAGTTAAGAGGAAGCTGCAGCTCGGGCCCAACTTCGATGCGAGCTATTCAAATACACGTAATAAGGCAGAAGCGCTTTTCTGGGATAACCCCTGGACCGATTTTAATGAAGTTTGTTGCATCTGAAAGAGAAAGTTAAATTCTAATGCCTCTTTGAAGCGGAATTTCGATTGAGAGCATGAATTTGTTCAAAAGATTTTCAAAAAATCGAAAGTATGAAAAACATATAAAAGCACGAAATTTACAAGTTAATAGCTATGCATCAAGAAGAGATATCGCGGCTCTGTAAACGACATCCATTAGATCATTCACAACCGACAAATTCGGTACGTCAATCTATATCTTACGTGAATTTGTGACGTTGTGTACAAGGGTTCTGCAAAAGCTATATGTTCATATCACTAATTTTTTTTTAGAGTCATCTTTGACATATCAATTTTCTCCGCTTTAGTTGTACTATTAGATGCAATTCACAGAATTGTGTTATCATTTTTCATGGATGAGTTAGGGACATGTAAGCCTGTCAGTGTCGTTTTCTGAAAATTTTAAATTTTTGCGAATTTTTAATAAAAAATTTACCATCTGAATAAAAAATTTTAAGCACCAACTGTCACTAGATTTTAAAATTTCCTTTTAAATGCAACAAATCTCGCCAAATTTCCTGCAATGGTCGCAGAGAAAAAACCGAATTCTCCCTCTACATGTATTGAGATAGGAGCACCCGAACTAAAGCTTCCTCTTAACGTCCGTTTATTGAAGTACGGTGGCCTTCTTGCCACGGCGCCGCAGCCGTATTTGTGTAGCGCTGGATTAAAGGTCGGGCTGCCCCGGACCTTAGGCTTATATTATGTGGCGCGACTTTCACATGGCGGCACAACGAGTTCCGTCGCCACGCCGCATCTGCGACCGCGCATCCGCAACCACCGCGATCCGCCAAATCGGCCGTGACGGTGTAGCGATCGGCTGGATTGTGGACGGGCCGACAACAAGCGACGCCGAGATAGGCGGTTTTGCCCACGCATATTTTACCGCGTGCTAAAGTATTGGTATCTCCGCAGGTGCTGATCATGCGATCCTAAATGTTCAAGGCGTCTTTAAGACCAAAAATCATAATATATATTCAATATTTGATTTATATAAGGAAATGTAGACATTCGACTGGTTCTCATGTTTCTATTCATAGATACAGGTATGAATATTCTGAGAACGGGGGGCAAGTTAGGGCGTCGCTCTGAACGAAGTCGTGCGGTCAGCGAAGCATGTGACAGTTTTTAATGAAAATTGCTCTGCGACGCGTGTGACAACATGGCTTTTAATGCGAATAGAATTGTTTGCCTACTTCAGCCATTCTGAGCCTATCTGTCCGTCCCTGTCTATCCGTCCGTCCATTTGTCCGTGCCATAGCAAAGTGATACGACATCGGAGCATGTGAGATATATAGCAAAAGCAACGAAAGTCTCGGAATTACTGCTACACAAGTTAAATAAACATCACTACAGGAATACGGTCAGTCGCTACATTGCTCGAACGGTAATCGCATTAACTTCGATAGTCATCGTGAGAGGAGTCATGTCATATTTTTCTTTTCGCTTCATTCGGCTCATGTGGAACAGCCTTTGCATTAACAAAAATTGATCACTCGGAGCTACGCCTTATTTAAACAGAACGTGTTTCTTGCCATGCTTCTAGCCGCGTGCTCTAAAGATGTCATCATCACTTCAAATCACTGTTTGACTTGAAGCGTCGCGCGCACGCACACACACACACACACACACACACACACACACACACACACACACACACACACACACACACACACACACACACACACACACACACACACATTATATATATATATATATATATATATATATATATATATATATATATATATATATATATATATATATAGTTACAATCACTACGTTCACGTCATCAAGTTACGTTGATGCAGATTGAGCAAGCGACCTGATTGTATACAAGCGCACGGCGTGCCGGACAAAGTAATAGTGCGAGGCCCACAGAGTCACGTGAGCTTGTAAGCAGTTTGCTATAATCACGCATATCTTGTTTGCTTGTCACAATGGTCTATAATAAGATAGCAGAGGAAGCGCTTACCTTTGAAGGTGCATGCAGAGCCATCGCTGCGCCTCCTCATCATGCGGGCAACTATGGTCCACTGGTTTGTGCGAAGGCTGTATCGCTCCACGGTGGACGTACGCTCCACGCCTGCGCCAGAAAATGGGAAACGAAGCGAGAGTCGCGAAGCGAAACGGGGCTTCTTCAGTGGTTACTGTTCAGACAGGAAAGGGTGCTGCGGAGACTTTGTAGAACGCATTTTTAATTTGTATCATCTCTTGCGTAGTCCACTCACACTCTCTCCCCACTCCCGAATTTCACTATCTGATCTAGAAGCTGTACTATCGTAACCAATATACAGTAGGCATTTTGTCCATAATTGGCTGAACAAAATTAAGTGGAAAAATATGCGATGTTAAATACGATGAGCTTTCTTTGCGTACACATTCCCGAGTCTGTTTAGCTACTTAAAAAAAAAAAACACGGCCATGATTTCGTTTGTTCTGCGACTGCTGTACAACTCTATGCAAAATCAAGCCAATAATGTGTTTCAAAACACCCACCAACGCACCCAAACACCGCAATTTCACCGCATTGCCTAATCGTTTGCCGGCATTGACGACTGCGTTTGCCTTTCCTTCGCACCTACTCGGTTACTCTTATACCACATTTCACCCGCTTCCCTCAACTCCACTTCATCCTCGTAGCCTTCACTAGAGTGTCCCCTATGCCAGCCTGATAATCAACACTGCCCTTTACAGGGGCACAAACGAGAAAAAATATTTTGAGTTGTATTTTTAGGTGCCCCTTCTTAGATACACTGAATACGTTGTATTCTAAACGAACGAAATAATGAACTTGGCAAGGTTCAGTAGCTTTTATTGTGCCACAGCTGCCCTGAATGTAAAGCAAACAAACAAACAAACAAACAAACAAACAAACAAACAAACAAACAAACAAACAAACAAACAAACAAACAAACAAACAAACAAACAAACAAACAAACTCAATCAATCAATCAATCAATCAATCAATCAATCAATCAATCAATCAATCAATCAATCAATCAATCAATCAATCAATCAATCAATCAATCAATCAAACTACAATAAAATTCGTGACGTCTCACAGACTTACTGGTGCTGCTGTTTTGGCGTGACATTCGATGAATAGAACAACCTTCGTTTTCTTATCTTTACTACATAGTTTCTATCACGCAGCAAGTTATGTATTCGGCCACATACCCTGTGGCTGGAGCCGCATGCCTAATCGGCAAGATATCATCCGCAAAGTGGGGAGAGGAGGAAAAAACTTCAGCCATTTTAGGTGCCAACTTTTGTTTCAGGAAGAAACACCGAAATTCCGCGAGCGTTCTCATGACCGCTTAATTGTGAGCGACTTTCATTATTGCAACATCAACAGTTCATTTGTTAGATTCTGTTGCTTACTTTCGGTATTTATTTTCATGTTTTTGAGTTACGCATATAGTCAAGGTCAGAGAAACAATATATGAAGCGGCAATATTTCTTGTACCAGAAGTGTCGTTTTGTTATCCTCGATACGACGCCTTATTGCTAATGCAGGGTGCAA
The DNA here is from genome assembly GCF_023375885.2 of Dermacentor andersoni. Taxonomy (NCBI): domain Eukaryota; kingdom Metazoa; phylum Arthropoda; class Arachnida; order Ixodida; family Ixodidae; genus Dermacentor; species Dermacentor andersoni. Next base: position 47,460,944 of record NC_092817.1, read on the forward strand.
AGGAAGTCGCAGAGGCGCCAGCAAAAGAGCGTTTTTGTTGAGTAGCGGCCACGTGGGAGAAGTCGCAAGAGGCTCCATCTACCTCTTTCTCGCAATCCCTAGTACTAAGTTAACGCTCCCAACACGACTCACTAGAGTTTCCCACGTCTAATGTTTACTTGACGTCAAGAAACGACCAAATACACTGCGATTTCGGCGTTGAGAAAGCAGCCGTCGCCTCTGCAGCTGGCATTTTTTAAGACACCGGGGACGCTGGACTTCCGCTTCGTTTCGGCCGCAGCTTCCCCATGGAGAAAATAGTTTTTCAGGGAAGTTGGTGCCACTTAAAAGCGGAGTGTTCACACTGAAATGATGAAACGAGTGCCGCCCAGCTGTGGCGCTTTGTAGGGTAAAGGAAATCCCTGGACGAGTGCGACTCGCCCTTGGCACGTAAAGGGTTAGCAAACTTGCGTCGCCGCAGAGAGTGGCGTACCGGTGTGGCCGCCCATGGCGTAGATGTGCTCTCCGAGCACGGCCGAGGTCACGTACGCCCGCGGCACGTGCATCGGCGAGTGGTGTTGCCACTCGCCGCGGTCCAGGTCGTAGCTGTCCATGGAGCGGAGGTACGTGCGCAGCTTCATGCCGCCCACCACGTAGATGCGCCGCCGAAACACGACCACGCCGTGGTACGCTCTGCACGCGAGTTTGAGTCCTATCAGTCGCGAACGCCTCTCCTGCGAGCAGAGCTTGTGGGTGTGCGATACGTGGTGCGGTATGAAGACGAGTCGCAATAATGTGCCAGACGAGAGGTGGTTCTATAAGCACATACGCTTCACGTGTAGGAGTAAGAATGAGCTGCCGCTCTTCGTGGTCGAAATATGCGTCTTTTTAAATGTGACACGGATCGAAACTGTTTCGGGCGTGTTAAGTGTTTCGGAAATGTCCACATGGTTTCGCTCACTCGCATTTATACGCACAGACAAGCTGAAGAGAGTTGCGTTACGAAGACGCGGCGGTGCTGTCGTCGCACTTTGAGCAGGGTAAAAAAAAGAAAAGAAAACGGAAAGGACTGACATACTCTACTAGTGGAATCTTTCTGGAAAGGCAAGATTTATAGATTTGTTAAAAAGTGGTGAGCCTCGAGGAAAAAGAAAACTGTGCCACACTCCATCTGCTTTCTTTTTCTTTAATTTGCCGCGTTAAATAATAGAGCATGGTAGTAGCTTGACTATGTAAACTCATACACGCTTCCACTGGCTTGCTTTCTTTGTCAGCGGCACTAATTCTCATGACATTCAGTGAGTGAGTGAGTGAGTGAGTGAGTGAGTGAGTGAGTGAGTGAGAGTGAGATAGAGCAAGCCAGTGAGTGAGCGCCACTTCGTCTTTGTGTGCTTGACCTGTATGGAAATAAAACACCAATGCTAAAGACGCGTCATACTTGCTTAAGTGGTATCGCATTAAATTATAGTTGCGCTGTCGGAGAAATGTGCATAAGATTGAGAAGAAGGGCATTTTGTTTTAGGTTGCGTTATTGAACGACGGGAGAGTGAACGGGAATTGCTCGATCTTTGCACTGCCGATACATATAGCTTTGCTCAAAATGCCGTCTCATCAGCGTTACTTGGGGCTATGCTTGAAAATCCGTTACCAATTGCACACATGATCTACTTCAATACTGCACGGAAAACGGGTCCTAGGTATTTGGGCGTACTTCCTGAGCAGTAAATACGGAACAGTGATTCTCCGATAAAGCCCCGTTTTCTTCTGTGCTTATGAGTGTAACCCGAAATTCAGAACTACATTATAAACTTAGCATTGCTTTCCACTGCACTCGTCAATTTCAGTTTGCGCGTCGGAATTACGAATAAATTCGGTTTCTTTTTTATTGGCAAACCTGTGGTCAGTGTACGTTTCTCATGGGTGTGCTTCAGAGATAAACATTAGTTGTTTACACTACCAATGTTTCCTTCCAAGCCTCAGACAGGATTTAGTCGGTGGAGAAAGGGTGACGTGGATGACGTAGGTCAGTGCGACGCCATTATTTCTCACTTTTTCACAATGTTATTTTTGAGTATTTCGACGGTTTCTGTGCTCGAAACGTACTCAAAAGTGAGCAGGCTATTTTTCGCGTACTTTGAAACGCGGCGTAATCTTTTCTCGATAAGCGTCCACAAGTCTCCGCGCAGGCCTCAAAAATTTCTAACTACACGGAGACCTGCTTCGGGTAACTTGAAAGTGGCGGCGCCACTTCTGTCCTTGCGTCCGTTCCGGCTTATCGGGAACCCGCTCAAGGCAAGACCGAAACTATCTGCACGGTCACCTACGGCGCCTAATCGACCGGTCTGAAGTTTCTGTTCTGTGCCCCGTCAATCAATTCAACGTCGAGTGAATAGACTTGCCTCGCAGCGAAAGACTTGTTCTCGTGCTGAAACCAGCGGTCTACTCGTGGGTCGAACGTCTCGATGGTGGAACGCGGCTGGCCGCTGCTCCATCCTCCAATCAGAAAGATCAGCTCACTCGGCAGCCGTGGCAGCCACCGTTCGGGATTCGTGCGACCGCACTGGTCACAGCGCGCCTTTTTCAGCTCCATGGGCTCTGCAAAAGTCGGAGAATGCGATGCACGTTATTTAAAACACGCAGAAAGTTTCGTATGTTCAATGTTATTTCGCGATCCTGGCGATACAATTTTACCGCATTAATTGCACCTGCAGAATCGTGAACAGCTGCGGGACGGATGAAGAAATATAATTTCGATGAGTTTTTGTCCATGTTACCGAATGTGGACTCCGTACGAGAACTCTCCACGGGAACGTCGGATGTGAAAACGTCAACTGTGTCATGGCTATAGAACACTTGGAAAGCTCCTGTCCAGCCACTTGAATAATGCGTCCAATGTAAAATGTTGTAAGAAACAGTTACAGGAGTGAACGCACTGCACGACGACATATTGAAGGCGAGAGCAAAACACTCGGCCGTCCACTCTCCGACTTGTATTGCTAAAGTACGTCACACGTATTGAAACGTACTTCAAAGACCGTATCATAGGTGTTTGATGATGTATGCGACACTTTCTAACTTCTGATTAGTGATTTAATTAGCGCTTTTGCTCTTTATGCATTATAATTAGAGTGCACATGTGTGCCCACTGCGCTTTCCCAACAAACAGCCACTCCCCTGATTTGCACGATGATAACTATGGAGCATGCAAAGCAGCGTCATACTTACCGATCTGGTAGAATGCAGTATGTGCTACACTGTGACTGTATAAATATATGTATCCGGAAGTACCACCAATGGGGGCAACTTGTTGGCGGGAATAAAACTCCGAGAGGAGAGTTCATTTACCGAGTTGCTTGGAACTCCTTTTGCTGGAGCAACCACTCATTCTCTATTTTACTCCCGTTCAAATATATCACATTCATCGCTGAAAATACCTGACTCTGCAAACGAAAAAGTTGTAATTTTTTTTTAGAGAAAAATGTGTATCAAGTCAGTCATTGAAGCGATGATACTATGCATGCGCTGACCTTACTCTAAGAGTAACGAGTAATGTCATGAGCTACTTGCTCTTGTCAATACTATGGTAGCGCAATCAACACAAGTAGCAGCTGGACTCCCCTGCTCATTTTCATTTGGCTTTGCGCGCGCAGCGAGAAAATATTATCGTCAACTTTGAATTTTAATATAATAATGCCCTTTTGCAGAGTTATGTAAGCTGTCTGTCCTCGAAAGCTCCCCTGCCACGAGAAAATCATTTCCGCTGGCGGAGCGTCAGATGTAGAAACAAAAGATGAAAGGGAATACCACTGAATACATATTGTTGCGCAGTCCTCTGGAAGAAACAACCGTTGCAACAGAGGAATGGCGCCGGTTAGATCGAGATGCAACCCCATTATTCAAGTATATATATATATATATATATATATATATATATATATATATATATATATATATATATATATATATATATATATATATATAAGGTTACGCACATAAGGGTATAAGGTTACGCATATGGCAGCGAAATCAATATCTATATATTCAGGTGGACCTGTGCAGATACGAAAGATAAACTCGCATGAAACGTGACTCCTAAGGTGGATCTTTAACCCACTGCGGTTGCTTTAGCGAATACAATGAGGCGTAATATTGAAATCATAGTTGCGCAATTCATGGTAAAAATCGGCGAGTTTAGTGAACCTTACCGTGCCCAAGAGTGTGGGCGAGAGAGCTGCCGGTAGCTGCGGAGTCATGCATACGGACAACTTACACGACTTCTTAACAGCGTTCCACCAATGTGGCGCACAATGAGCAAACACCTTCGGCATATCGAACCTCACCGTAGTTAGGCTCGGATTCCTCCTGCGCGGCTGCTGCTTGAGCGTCTGCTTGAGCGGCGACTGCCGCCTCGGCGGCTTGCAGAGCTTGCAGGGCCATGAAAAAGTTTCCGGCCTCGTTGACGGCAGCGGCGGCAGCCGCGGCCGCATTCGGAGCCGCGTTAGCCGGTGGAGTCGGTGCCGGCGGGTTCTCCGGCTCGGTCAGTGCGCGCATCAGCTTGTTGGGCGAGCACATGCAGGGGCCCAGCGTGAGGGCCTGCGTGATGGCCTCCTGGAACTCGGCGCTGTCAAACAGCGAAGGCCAGCGATTGCGGAACTCGTCCAGGGAACTGTGCAGCACCGGGGACGAAGCGATTGCCGCTGTTCACAAGTTTCCTCGCTCAAGGAGATAGCAAAGTCAAACATCCATAGGCTGTGACAACCGGAGAATGTAGTATAGAAGCTTCCCCCACAAAACATGCAGTGAACTTATTGCCCTTCTATGTCTGAAAGAGAGCAGAGTCATGCCAGAGTGCAGCTTAATGACGTTGCTCTGCTAATATAAATGTTAGGCCAACTTGAAAATAGAATCTCGTTGTTTCAGGCTAAAATATTACCTTGGGCGAGCACTGATATAACGATCACTCATAAGATTTGCCCAGGAGGTTCAGGTTTTATCCTAGATCCACTAACACAAGGGCAGATTTGTGCGGAGAAAATAGTCATTTCAGGCACGCAGCACTACTTTACGTCACGGAAGTAAGCGAACCTAATTGAATGGCGCGTCCAAGGAGATTGTGCGGGAGTTGGACAACGTACATGCAACCTTTTGTTCTTAAGTTGTCACCGAATATAAATGAGTTTAGACAAAGTACTGCAGCGAATAGCTTTCCTCCATTCTTTTGTGCGCTTTCGTGGTGCTCGGTTTGTGGCCAGAGGTAGGGACAGAGGTATCGACGAAAGGAGCAGGCGTTCCTTGGCGAGCGTAGCCTGACTTGAGATGGACGCGCTGTCCACCTCTATTAGCGCCAGAGCGTGCTGGTTAAAGACTTTGTTCTCTATGCGATTATGCAACGAAATTACAAACTACCCAAATATCCTCACTGCAACTAACTTACGTCGTCACACGCGCACCCGCTCCTTTAAAAGTTCGACTGTTCGTTGACATTGGAAATTACAATGGCGACAGGCGCCGTCCTGTCGTTTGTGTTCTTCTGTCCTGATCTATTGCGCCTTGCTCTTTACTCATTCACAGCTTCGCTGGTCATCCTTCTTCACAGAGTGGAAGGGTACTATCTTTCTCTTTTTTGCATTTCGCTTCTATCGCGATGCGGCAGCCGCGGCCGGGATCGAACCAACGACCTTGAGTTCAGCAGCAGCGCAACGCCACAGTCACTGGGCTATCACGGCGACTAGGCCGCACGCATTATAACCTTAGAGACAACTTGTCGCGCTTACTCAGCTCGAGGAAGTTCACAAAATTGTTTTGCAGACTGGCGAACAGGTAATTACGTGTTGCGCTGTACGAATGAAGGAGCTCTGGATCGGAGGACTACATGATAGTGACAGATGGGCATGGGTTAGTGTTCAGCAACTCCTCGCATGGGACGATGGCATAACGGTATATATGCCTTCTCGCCATAGCAATATTGAGGCCGTAAAGAGCTTCTTTAGTTCTTCGGTCGCGCTGAGGACCCTAAGGAGTAGGGGGGTTACTGAAGGTGCGAGTGATACCAGCTCACAGTGGTTCCAGATAAAGCTAGGTGAATGCACCAACGTGATCAAGTACTCGAAAACACACGTGGATCCTATGTCAGTACCTAAAGTCAGCTTTGGGTTCTCTGTCTGAAAGAAGCATCAATTTTCGCTTCTCAGGACTCCGCACTTATCGGCTACGCGCGAGTTTCGGCCGCATGCGTAGTACTAAAACACGCTGCGTGATGTCAAATAAGTTGATCGCTCACGAGAGGCAAGCGAGACGAGGCAGGGCGGGCTCGAGACTGCACGGAAATGGCGAAACGGTATTTATGTTCCTCGTATGTGAACCAATTGACAGCTTTTACCCTGGTGACGTCAGGTGCAGGTCCCTGTTGGCCTCACGACCGGCCGTAGATGGGGCCAGAAAATGAGAGAGGAGAAGGCGATTGCCTTTAAAAGATTATATATATATATATATATATATATATATATATATATATATATATATATATATATATATATATATATATATATATATATATATATATATATATATATATATATATATAGGATTATATATTAAAAGATTATGATTATCAGCGGTGGTTTAATTTAAAGGGAGCAGGAAAAACTGTTTATATAGTAACGCTGTATGTAATATGTTACCCAGAGTACAACCAATCTCTCTACATGGCTTTTAAACAACATGAAAAGGGATTTTAACAAGTAGCGAGACCAGCAGCCACGAGGGCATTGCGTAATCAAGAAGTACAGGAGACATACGCGAATATCTTTGAAACTATCTACAAGTATTCCACAGCTACCTTGCTTCTTCACAAGAAAAGTAGAAATAACCTATCAAGATAGGGTCAGGGAAGGAGACAATCTCTCCAATGCGATTCATTGCACGCTTGTAAGAGGTGTTGAAGCTATTAGACTGAAAAGCTTAGGAGTGAAGATCAACGGTGAATATCTCAACAAACTTCGGTTTACAGATGACATTCTCCTGTTCACCAACACTGGGGATTTATTTTAACAAATGATTTAGGACTTTAACCTTGAAAGTGAAATAATAAGTTTGAATATTAATATGCAGAAGACAAAGGTAATTTTCAATAGCCTGGCAAAGGAACAAGAATTCATTATCGCCAGTCAACCTCTAGAGTCTGTGCAGGAGTACGTTTATCTAGGTCAATTAGTCACAAGAGACCCTGATCATTAGAAGGAAATTTACAGAAGAATAAAAATGGGTTGGAGTGCATACGGCAGGTATTACCAAATGCTGAATGGGATCTTACCACTATCGTTGAAAAGAAAAGTGTAAAATCGAACCGCCGTGGTTGCTCAGTGGCTATGGTGTTGGGCTGCTGAGCCCGAGGTCGCGGGATCGAATCCCGGCCACGGCGGCCGCATTTCGATGGGGGCGAAATGCGAAAACATTCGTGTACTTTAGGTGCACGTTAAAGAATCCCAGGTGGTCGAAATTTCCGGAGTCCTCCACTACGGCGTGCCTCATAATTAGAAAGTGGTTGTCGCATGTAAAACCTCATAATTTACAAGTGTAAAATCATTACATTCTACCGGAGCGGGCAGAAACTTGAAGGTTAACAACGAAGCTCGAGAACAATTTAAGGACCGCACAAAGAGCGATGGAATGAAGAATGTTAGGCGTAACGTTAAGAGACAGGAAGAGAGCGCTGTGGATCAGAGAGCAAATGGGGATAGTCAATTTTCTAGCTGAAATTGAGAAAATAAATTGGAGCTGGACAGGCCGTGTAATGCGTAGGGGAGATAACCGGTGGCTTATTAGGGTTGCAGAGTGGGTGCCAAGGGAAGGGAAGCGCAGTTGAGGACGGCACAAAATTAGGTCGGGTGAAGAAATGAGGAAATTCGCAAAGCGCACGTTGGAATCAGCTATGTCAAGACAAGGGCCATCGTAAATCGCTAGGGGGGGGGGGGGGCCTTCGTCCTGCAGTGGACACAAAAATAGGCTGATGAGGAATATGTTACGCATGCATAAATTTACTACAATCGCCTGCACTGCTTTGGATCAGGTTTCTGAGCTATGCCATCTATTGGCCAGGTGCCATATCAGGATAGAAAAGGCCAACTCACTCTTTGCTGCATCGGCCAATGCGGACGCACTGGAGCAACTCGAGCAGTTCTGTGCGGTCTACCGCTTCAGGTGACGAGACGGCCGAGAACCATCGTGCAATCGCGTGAAGCACGTCTTCTTCGTGGACGGGATTAAGCTCCGGCGAAGACAGTAGCTTATACATGAGCCATGCAGGGGTGTCCGTGAACTCTTCGCTGCGCTGCCAGATCTGCGTTCGCCATGCACGCACGGCTCAACCCACGGAGAAACGATGTACGCACGTGAAAAAAACAGAACCTACAAACTCTATAGGCACCACAGATGCGTGGTCATTCGATTCATTAAGACACGTAGTAGAGGTAAGAACACTTCCACGTATAACAGTGGAAAGATGAACCTTTCTGTGGCACGGGATACGTTACCGTGATATGGCACATGTTAGGCCCACTGCGCTTGTGCCACCTTTCCCAGAGTGACACGTTATACATGCCGAGAGATCAACGACTTCGCATACAGCCATTGCGCACCATGCTAAAGCGTAGTATAAAAGTTTTGGTGCTGAGCAGAATTAGGCTATTTGAGCGTTACTCATCGTCAGCGCATCGCCAATGCATAGCCAACTCTTATGCTGTGGCGCCATCTGCCAGAAGCAAACCTCTTTCGTGGCACGGTGCCGTCCGTTTAGAGCCAGTGGCATCAAATACAAATAGTTGATCTCAACAATAACAAGAAATTTGACCTCAGAGTGAGATGAGACCAGCGATGGCTTATTTCCTATACATGTCTTGCCTCGACGGAAAACAATCATCAAGCGCGAATTCGGCTCACAGTGGGTAGTCTGGGCCGAGTGGTCGCTACAACGTTGTTGTGCAATCACGGTATCGGCGCTAGCCACCACGGTTGACCACCGATAGGACACGCTCGCGCAGTGGGCCTAACTTATCACGTATCGCGGTAACGTATTAAGTACGAGGGTGAATCGAAAGTCCTTGCACCTATTTTTTTCAGTCAAATTACGCCTGTAGGTGCGAAGTAAACATATCCATTCCCAGCGGTGGACCTTTCCTTGATAGGCCCGGTCTTATCTGCTGGTAGCTCAGTGGCACGGCGCTGCTGTCATTTGTTTAAGATGGCGGCTGTGCTTCACACGATCACGGCGTACGAGAAACAAAGTGTGATTTGTTTTCTATCCAGCAAGGGACAAGCGCCTATCGAAATTCACAAGGAAATGCACCCCGCGTGTGGAAAAAGGTGTCTCGCTTTGAGAAGTGTCAGTTGGCGCTGGTGTGATTTCTAAAAAGCCAGTGAAAACTTGCATGACAATGAGCGTTGGGGGAGGCCGCGTGCGTCGCTGACCGACAACATTCCCACGTGGATGCAATGGTGAAAGGTGATCGGCGTGTGCACCTCAAGGACATTTCCCGGGAGCTTGGCATTTCGTATGGGAGTGTTTACGACATTGTTCACTGGTCCTTAGGGTACCGGAAGATTCCATTTCGGTGGGTGCCTAAGCAGTTGGATGACATGATCAAAGGCAAGCGAATGTTTGGTTAACTGAATCATCTGCAAAACTGTGCCGAGGAGGGTGAAAGTTTGCTGGGCCGCATTGTTACTGGCGATGAAACGTGGATACTGTATTTCACGCCGAGATTGAAGCAGCAGGGCACGGTGTGGAAACACCCGGGTTCTCCTGAGACAAAAAAAAAAAAAAAAAATCTGTTCAGTGCCATCTGCTGGGAAAATGGTGTTAACGGTCTTCTGGGATCGCTGAGGATCGCTCCTGCTGTATTTCACGCCACAAGACGCAACCTTCAATGCCGACAATTATTGCTCCACATTGTCACGTCTGATGGTTGCCATCAGGCGAAAGCGCTGATGGATTCTCGATGTGGACAATGCGGTTATCCTCCACGACAATGCGAGGTCACATGGAGCAATCAGAACCGCTCACATGCTCCGGTAATTTAACTGGGAGAATCTGGACCACCCACCACAGAGTCCGGAGCTTGCCCCTCGTGGTTTCCACGTGTTCGGTCCGCTGAAGATGTTCCTGGCAGGACAGTGATTTACGCGCAATGATGAAGCCAAAACAGCACTCCGACGGTGGTTTCAGTCACCCGGACAAATTCTACCCTAGGGGCACCTCAAATTTAGTTCTGCGGTGGGACAAATGTCTGAACCGGTGGGGTGACTATGTGGAAAAATAGCGTAAGGTACGTAGAATAGTACGTATATTTGTAATTACCTGTATGTACACTATTTTGGCTAATAAAAAATAGGGGCAACCACTTTCCGATTCGCCCTCGTATTACGTATCACACAACGTTTAGAACATATTCATGTTCGGTTTGATTGAACGCATTTATGCTCTATTGGCGTCTATCCTCTCTATCAGACCAGACGAAATCCTACGGTCGAATACACAAGTCAGCATTTACACCACAGCTAGGTGCCAATCAAGATTCCTTTCCCACTGTACCCCGAAGTACCAGCTCTTTCCGTTGGAAGTTGGCGCACGTGTATTTTATACCCACCTTATACTTGTGTCTTCGTCTTTTTTCACGCCATCCGTGCATTCATCTAACAATGACTTAGTATGACGTATCGTCAGCAAACTTACGTGCAAGTTAGTTTGCACATGCGGACTTGGGCAACATTTATGGCAATGTACAGTTCTGTAGTGGTACCGTTAGTAATAGAAGTTTACATGTGCAGTGGTCAACAATGGGCGAACTTATTACAGAACGCTATATCCGTAATTCGTAGGTGGAAAGTTTTAATTTTCCCGGGTTCGGTAAGCTGGCTCGACCAGCTTACCGAACCATTCATGTATATTGCACTTCAAGAAACTTCGTGTGCCCTCGAAGAAGTGTTCACTGAAGTGACAGCCTTATATGAGAATTTACAAGACCTCATTTCCCAAGTCCAGGCCTCTCCGACCACCAAGAATCTGCCGTCTCTCGGTGGTCTAATCTTCCTTCGTGTAATTGTCGTACACTTTGCTATCACTAATACTGCTTCGCCTTTCAGGCGAAACTGCAGCCTCCAGCTGTCTTCTTTTTTTTTCTGTGAGTCCGAATATAAGCACTCCTTCGCGTGACTGTTGTTGATTTTGATTTCAAGTGAGTCCGGCTTGGCCTCATTTCGGTTACTGAGTGAACTATACAGGGTGCCCCAACTGTCATGCACAAACACTTAAAAAATATAGCAGTTGCGTTACTGTAAGAAGTCCTACTGCGTATTGTTTCCAGTACAGTGGAGTAGCCGCCAATAATTCTTTCGCCACTGAAATTTATTTCTACACTTACAATTAATTATCTAGTTCGAGAAGTGCTGTCCTAATTATCAAAGTGTCATTGAGGCATATGTAGGCACCCCCAGGCACCCTCAAATGACATCAAACTGCTGTGTTTTCAGCGACGTTCTAATTGCATGCAATTTTTTTCGACTGGCAAACAAACCTCACGAAATATGAACAATACCACGTGACTGCGCTCCCACCCGCTTCATAAAGCAGCGCCCTTAAATAAGCTGATTGAAAGCAACTGCGTTGCCTCTCGCACAGCGCATCACCTTGATAATGTTACGGAAGGAGCACCAACAGCAGGTTTCGCGTCTTTGCAGCTATTCCTACGTCCCGCTTATTGTCCCTTCTGTGAAGGCCCACTGATTACATTGATTACAAAAGCGCCTTGATAACTCGGCCGAAGCGCCGCTCTGACCACGCACGAAACGCCAAAAGCAATGTAACAGGCATAGCACGTTTCAATATTCCGGCTTTGCTCGCACCGCATCGACAGAGTGCTCGCGCAGGTATATTTTGCGCCAGAAACTTGCTTCGGACCAAAGCCAAACTAAAGTGGCGGTTTTAGTTTTCATGAGAGTGTATACATGCTGCAAAAACAGGTTAATGACATAAAATAAAAGCAAAATAAACTGATTGGGAAGCGACTCACGTGTTGAGAAAGGGCAAAACCGATGCGTTCAAGGAAGTATTCACTGAGCCGAATTGGCGATCGGGACGCTTGCACAAAAAAAAAACCCATCAAACTTCAGTGTGCCCTTATCTATGAATTCGTAAGCGTCGTTGAACACCAACTGCTGCCTAGAGGACGTGTTCGAGTAGGTCTCCTTTGGCAGCGACGCAGTGCTGAGTCCGCTTTGTCACATCTTCAGTGGCTTTCTTGATGACCGACGCTCGAATCCTACGGCAGACATCCGTTATCCTTTACTTGAGCTAATCTGACGTCCGTCGCGATCATGTAAGCACGATCTTTCACATAATCCCCCCCCAAAAAGAAATCGAGTGGAGAGAGGTCAGGTGACCTAGCCGGCCAATTTACAGGCCCGTGCCTTCCAATCTTTATAACGGTGGTGTTTGGGTAGCACACAAAAGTAGGAAAGGAATGACAGAGACTAGTAAAGAGCGCTATTACCGCCTTTATGAACCACTTAAACCAATTAAAGTTAAATTATGGGGTTTTACGTGCCAAAGCCACTTTCTGATTATGAGGCACGCCGTAGTGGAGGACTCCGAAAATTTTGACCACCTGGGGTTCTTTAACGTGCACCTAAATCTAAGTACACGGGTGTTTTCGCATTTCTACCAAATCAAAATGCGCCCGCCGTGGCCGGGATTTGATCCCGCGACCTCATGCTCAGCAGCCCAAGAAGTGGAAGATGTGACAACGGAACTTCGCTGCGAAACTCATCCACCACTCCAAGGATTTCGTCCGCGTAATGCAGTCCAGTCAGTGTGTGAGCGAAGATGGGACTAAAAACGCAATCAGCACCGGAGTAAATTCCGCACCCCACATGGAACGACCACTGGTACTGGTGCTGATTGCGCTTAACCCAGTGTGGATTCTCCAATAGTGTGCATTATGCAAATTTACCTGGGCGTTTCTGTGAAAATTGGCTTCATCTGTGCACATGATGTTGCTCAAAATGTCCGGTGACTCATCGGCTTTTGTGAGCACCCAATTCGAGAAATCTAGAGAATTCCACAGGTCCCTATCTTCCAAGCAATGGTGCTGGTTAAGGTGGTACGGGTGAAAGGCCGTCGTTTAGAATCGTCCAAACTGATGACTTCGAAATTCGTACCTGGGCGGCCACGTCCCACACGCTAGAATGAGGGTTTGAGGCCATAAGCGCTAGAACATCCGTGCGTAGGCTATAGGATTCAAAGATGTAGTCCACCGCTGCTGTTTCTTGATGCTGCCGGTTTGTCTCAGGTTTTCATCATTTCTGATGATAGTCGACGCGTATGATCGACCGTCACACTTCCATGACTGATATATATTTGCGGCCTTCGTCTTGTCATTTGCAGCTACCAATGCCAGGATCATTTTTACTCTCTGCTCATTAGAGAAAGACATGGCGACTGGGGCGGAGCAAAACGCACTTTTAAACATTTTCACTGATGTTGTTAATCTGCTTCGCTTTTGTGGTGATAGGTGTAGAGGCAAACAAAAAAAGAACCATCTGTGCACTTTATCTACGTTAAGACAACAGCTATCACAGCTTGTTTCCAACTAACACCAAACGCGACGTGTTTCATCGGGCAAGGCGCGGCAGATAAGGCACTAGCTCTATCACGATGTTTTACAGCAAAGCTGATTATTGCTAGCCGATTCGTCCGTCTGTTTGTACGTCACCTGTACGCCGAAAACCCCTGCAGCTCAACCCCATGTGAATTCACACACACACACACACAAAAAAAAAAAGCGAGAGAGAGAGGCGCGCGATTGGCGGTGCCAGTAAAGTCGTTGCTCTCCGTCGCAGCCATGCGCGTACGCAGCAGTTTTTCTCCGGCTCCGAAATGGGCAGGCCAACCGTCATACATACTCCTGAGGAACAGGTAGCTTTCGATCAGCAACGCCGCGAACAGAACCGCGAGCAAGCTCGTCTACGGAGTGCCCATGCTGCAGCCCAGGCACAAAAACAGGCTCGTGCAGACAAGCGCAAGCAGCAACTGCGTACCGAGAATCCGGCAGCCTACCAAGCCGTCGTTTAATTAAGCGTCAGGATTAATCCAGTGATAAACACTGGGGTTGCACATTTCAGCTTCGCTGGTTGACCATCTGCGGTGCCTTTTTTTTTCGTTATTTCCTTCATTTCGTTCTTACTAACTCAAAAGGAGCCTGTTCGAGGGTGCTGCTTTATGATGTGGGTGGGAGCGCAGTCGCGCAGTATTCGCGATATTTCGCAGGGTTTATTTATCAGTCGGAAAAGATTAGTGCGCAATTAGTACGTCGCGAAACATACCGCAGTTACATGTCCCTTGGCTGCGCCTACAAATGCTTCATTGACACTTTGATAATTATGATAGTACGTCTAGAGTTAGATAATTGCGATTGCTTAATTCAGTCTCAGCAATGGAAAAACATTACAGGCAGCTACTCCAGTGTACTGCAAACAATATGCACTAGGTTTTCTTCGAGGAAAACACTGATTTTTTATCTTGGTGCATGATAGTTAATTGGGGCACCCTGTATATATTTATGACCTCTGCATACAAGTGACGATGTTTCTATCCCTAATAAATGCTGTAAATTATTAGAAGTATTTTTTAATGAGTCTTTAGCTGTGCTTACTGCAAAGAGAAGCGATAGTGAGACACACATGATTCACGTGCATCTCACACGCCGTTGATGAATGACTCTGCCGAAGGGGTCACTAAAGTCTACAGGTATTTTTCAGGGTCAAAAAACATACAAAGCATATTGAAGCGAGGTGAACATACAGCAACATATTGATTCTCTAGGCATAAGCTATCCACACCTTTAGAATTAATTGTTAAATGACAACCTCCTATTTAAACATAACATAAACTTTGTCCTCTCTATATATTTAAATATATTGTATATGTGCATCGTGTTTACAGTGGGAATTAAAAACAATGCTGAAGTGAGAAAATACGGATGAGGCAGCTGTCGTTGGTGCTTGTAAAGCGCTTGTTCTCCTATTGTCAGAATTCGCGGAAATAAAGCAAAGTATGAATTAAAATCCGTGCGCGTCGGCGCCGACATGATGCAGTAAGCTATTAGCCACAATAAAATATTAAGTGAAAAGGCAAATGAAAAGAAACCTCAAGATGATGTGGGTAACAGAACTCTGGCAATGTGACGTTAGGTGGGAAGGGAGGTACGTTTCGGCATCGCCAAGGGGGTAGGGGCTCAGCCCTCCCGGAAAACTCCAGAGGGGGCTCGGGCCCTGAGCAGCTCCCCCCGCCCCCCCCCCGCCCTCGTAGTAGGCACCCATGATTATATTAGCACGCGTTTCGCGTAAAACAGAAGTACACTCCTACCACGATTTCGCGCTAAATGCGGAATAAGGACCTTGTCAAAACAACCATTTTTGAATTCCTTGCCACCTAGCACGAAGTCGCTGATTCAGCTATATTCATTAAGACATCTCTGAAGTTTTCCTCATTGCTTTATCAAATTATTTCCGTCCTGCCCTTATTGCCTTGTATTACACCTCTTTGTCGACGTTTCAGATTTTTTTATATTTATGTCATTGTGGATCTGCCTGTTTATTTTTTGAGCGACTGTTATCGCGCTGTTTGGATTTTCTTGTTGCCCCCAAGTCTTACACGCGTTCCACAATGGCTTCATCCGAATACATTTTGGTAATGCGGTGAAGCATACGCAATGCATTGCGGTAAAGGCAATGAGAATTCGGGAACGTACTGGGGCCTAAGTAATAAGTGCAAACAAAATGCCACTATTTAGTATACTTTGGCGGCGCCTCCAGACCGCCAAAGGGGCAACGGGGACATCAAAGCTGAAACGCAGACTGGTCCGTGGGTTGGGGGCCCGCCGAGGCTACCGGGTGCAGTGAGTGCATAGCTCGGTTGTCCGCTATCCTGGACGGCCGATTCGTATATGCGATCAAGCCCCAGCACGCTCCGACCTCGGCGACCCCAACCCACTGACCGTGCTCGTTTCAGATCCTATATCCGTTCAAGTGTGGATGGATACGCATACGCCGCGGTGGATTAGTGGCTTTGATGTTTGAGCGTGATGTCGGGAATTCTCGAAACCCGGTTGCAGCGTCCACATTAAGATTGAGGCGAAATGCAAAAACGCGCGCGTCCTTAAATTTAGGGACATGGTAAAGAACCCTAGGCGGAAAAAAAATCATCCGTAGTCCTTGACAGCGGCGTCTCTCCTAGCGCCAGTGTTGCTTCCGGGAGTTAAACCAAAATCAATCAATCAATCAATCAATCAATCAATCAATCAATCAATCAATCAATCAATCAATCAATCAATCAATCAATCAATCAATCAATCAATCAATCAATCAATCGGAGAAAAACGCACTAGGCCTCGCTTGTCCCATCTCGTCGCCTGAGCCTTAACTCAGCGTTGAGGCATCATGTTGCGCGGCGACCTAGCTTGGCCCGAATAAACGTGTGGGCTTTATCAATGGGGCCGGGTAACACGAAGCGCGAAAAGAAAACCTGGGCTGAGAGGGCGTTTGTGTTTGTCTACTTAAACATAGCAACAGCTCCAACGTTTCTAGTAAATCTCTCCGCAAACACAATAGATTCAGGGCGTTTTTCCTATCTCTCTAGGGCCGGCGCAAACAGGCTCGTATAGACGGACAGGCGACGATTATCTATGAGCGGTCGTTTATCCGGAGCCCCTAATGGTGTAGGTTTCACCATGGTCTGAATGTTGCTTCTGCAATGTTCATGACATGCTTGTGGCTTATATGCAAACAGTGTAAACAGAGCAGGCAATAACCTAGCCTTGTAAAAGTGAATTAAGACAATCTACAGTTTTCCTCTCAAAAGTTTGTACACCGACTTTGCCTGTTTATGCAAAAAGGTGCTGGCATTTTATTGACTTTCGGCGGGTTTTCTGTTGCATGCGACAGATTTTCTTTAGAAAAGGCAGAAATTTATACGGTTCTGTAATAGGTATTTTCTTATAGATTTATCCATTTGTGACAGAGGGGTTTACTCTGTCTATAGGTAAAAAATAATTTAAACGTTACCTGTATGCTCAGCGCATGTTTCTCGAGTACATAAAAATTTCGACAACAATTACTTCTTTCTGCCAAGCGAATGAGTACAGTTTTGTCAAAGAATGCTTTGCCTCATTTGAAACTGCATTAATGTCTATGTTTATTGGCCCGTTAAGCTGTGGCGCTCGGACGCTCACCTCGTCAAAGTTCTCGTGCACGAAGGTGAACACGGCATCTGCGAAGCTCGGGCTGTAGTACTGCCGCGTAAGGGCGGCCAGGCCCATACAGTTCTGAATCCCCATGGTCTTCAGCAGCAGCACCAGGCACTGCTTACGCGCATCGTCCAGCAGGAGCATGTCGGCCGCCTGCAGCACCTCCAGGATGTTCTGGGGGCTCACGCATAGCTGCGTTGGAATCGACCACGCATGCAGAGTCGTCACCACGAAATGAACCAAGCGTTTCTCGTATATACATAGCAACTCGTTGCCTGCCAGTCGCATAGCGTTAATGCATTCGTGACCGCCAAATGTCCTATTTGTCCTCTTGCGCTCTAGGAACGTGTCCTCGCGGGTAAAGCGAGCGAATTTTTTCTTGTCATCCACAAATTTATTAAAGACCCATCATACCGTACTCCCTCTTCCTGAGAGGGGAAAAATTTTACTTCAATCAAGTGTAGCATGGAGGTGCAAAGAAAGTGCAGCTGCAGTGTCCGCTGGAAGGAACTAGGTCGTGGTGCCATTATTCAATTAACCCCTGTTCGCCGAAGTGCCAGCGCAACGTTGTTGCACGTGGTTATTTTAGCCATCCGACAATGTCATTATTATGAAAAATCTAAACCACTACGGTATAAGCGGTGTACTGAGTCCATGTACGGCCGCGAGTATAACAGACTTCTTTCATTTTATCAATTGTACAAGGTTGAGTACTTGTACTTAATTGCAGGTTTATCACTTCCTCTTACCCTGAAGCTACGATTCTCACCACTTTCCGTTATAACAATACGATAAAAAGTATTTTATCAAAAGCGACCCCTCAGATCGAACGCTTCATCCTGTGGTGCCACATGGCTTAGAAGCAGATCACAGTCAAGGCGCGTTTGCGAACGTGGCGTCCTCTCAAAGCTGCGCTTATCGTGTCAACTTTGCTTCTCCGGACACCACGCCGCACTTCGGGTTTCTGCACTTGTTGTTTTCAATGCTGCGGTTGTTCCCTACCTGGTCTGTGTACTGGAACGTAAGCAGCGCGTCGAGCACGGCGGCTTTCACACCGCCGATGAGGACGTCCCTGGGCGAGCCGAACTGCTTGCGGAACACCGCCGCGAAGTAGGGGCTGACGGTGCACAGGAAGGCGCGGTGCGCGCGGAATGCACCGCCGTCCGAGGTGCGTAGCACGCAGTCCGCCGTCGCATCGCCGCCGGGCAGCAGAATGCTGCCGGAGAACATGGCCGCCGCTCCGCTCCAGGGGTGCGAGCGAGCTGCGCGTTCCAGCGCCGGGGCGGGGCTCGAGATTCCACGTGCTGCTCGCGTGGCTGGTGCTGCTGCTGCTGCGGCTGCTGATAACGCCGAGCATTATTGGTTGTACTGGGCCTCTTCGATTGTCCGTCCCCGGCAGTCCCGGACTGCCCGAGGCGCTGCATACGCAACGCTCATTGGCTGAAAGCACCGCGTCAAGCAGCCCGGGGCTCTCGGTGACACGTCATCGAAGACGCCCACAGAAGTAGCAGCTCCCGTGGCTCAGTAACGCTTTATGGATGAGTGTCACCTGTAGGCAACAGACCAGAACAAAGATTTTGTTTTCCTTGCTGACTTTGCTATTGCGCACGGAATTTCTGAATTAATGTTTTTGGCGAACAATGAATGACAGGCATTCAAGTCATTTTTTGGGTTATTACAGGAGCACAGCACGAGGAAGAAGTTCGGCATGCGACTCGCTTTCTTTATCTTCAAAGCGCCACTCGTAGTAGAAAACCAAGCAACGAACCAGCATGGTCAGAGGAGACGAAGCGTGATGCGATATTTCCGGTTGCCGTGGCATCACACGTGAAGTGTAGTGTAAATGCAACGCACACCAATGTTTTATATCCAATGAGAACTATCTGTGGAAGTTCAAAATGAAGCCGCAGGTCAGTTGAGGTGGAGCTCGCTTCCAGGGATTTGCTTGTTTTTTCCTCTCTATTGCTGGCAAACGATTCCAGAAAATATTTATTGAAACAATCCTATGGCGGCCTGCTGATAGAAGAAGTTGAAACAAGACAACCGGCAGGGGCAGTGAAGAACGTAAAAAAGAAGTGAGATTGAACAAAATGTAGAATGATTTCTATTATTTCAATTCTTTACGTTGACCTACTTATCAAAATTCATAGCAATAGTTTCATTACACTTCTAAATTACAGTTCTATAGTCACACGCTCTACTATTCAAATCTAGTTTCGTTTTGCTTCTAAACATACGGAAAACCGCCTGCTTCTTGGCCAATCCCCCATAGTGGATATGCGCCACTGTTTAGGATACAAGACAAAACAAGACAAGACAAGACAAGACAAGACTTCGTTGTGTATTACTAAGTGCAGTCTTATTACACATTTTTGTGCAGCCAACTTTATACGATCCATGATGTGGGTAACCTTCTTCTTTCAACCAGCCAAAGACGGCCTCGTGTTCACGAAGTACTCGCTCCCTGGAGACCCGCCAGCCGATCTTCCCGCTGATGTGACGACAAATAAGGCCGTGCCTCTCATTATGCAGAAGACATCTATTTCTCATGAAGAGCTCTTAGGAAAAGGGTCCGTGAAGATAAACCTTCGAGTCTCCCATTTCAAACACCTTGTGCTATCGCAAGTAGAGAAGTCAGCCGCACCGGATCCAGCTTACCATGCAGATATCTCCGTGGTGCTTCAGGCGATTCAGCTTCAACAAAAGCAATTTTTTTCAGAAAAAATGAAATGATTCACACTCTTGCCTCGACCCTGAGTTTCAAAGAAAGCTTTCCTACAGAGGTTGTGCAACCTTTTCATTGTTTGTCATGGAATCCAGAAGCTTGGATTGCCTTCTTTGAATAAGCCTGTAGACAAACCGGCTGGGACACAGATGAAAGATTAGTGAAGCGTATGCTCCCTATATTAAATGGCATCGGAAGAAAATGGTACGGGCTGCGTACTACGTGACCTCAATGTGATGCATGAAGCACATGGAAGGAGAGCTTCATATCGTCACTCCGTGGCAGCCTGCTTGAGCGATTAAGCTATATTTTATTGCTACAGGTTTGGAGCAACGCTCGAGCATTACTTGAAAAATGTCGACTATTTCTACTTGCAGAGCCCGAACTTCCACTGAATTCTGTTATAATGCTGATAATACATGGCCCACCTCGAGAATTGCACCGACAAATTCAACCTGCAGCACCAAAAACTATGGAGGCTTTGCTGGAGTCACTTTAAGAGGTCGGTTACCATTGGATGGAGAGGACGACAAAGTTGCATTGGGATGTTCAACGGGCAGAAGCATCCAGAAACAGAGTTTCATGAACGGTTACGAAAGTATTCGCAAGAGGGAAGTCACCATAGCTCGTTGCATACAGCGAAAAGAGTGTCATTGCCTGAGAAAGGCATCTTGGCCAGATTAAAAAAACCTAATCAGCGAGGGTTCTCAGTCTGACCCTATAAGAAAAAACTAGACTGTTTGTTTGATTTCTGCGAGTTTCTTACATATAGAACTTGAGGTTAACGGAAAAAGCACTAGAGCACTTATAGACAGCCGAGCTTCTTTATCCATGCTTAAGAAAAGCAACACTAATCCACACGATGTATTCTCAGGGAGGTCAGTTCTTTTGTGTGGGTATAATGGAAGCAAGAGAGATTATTGTAAGTGGGCACGCCTGAAAGTAACTTACCAATTTAAAGATGCAAAAGTGGTTGAATTAGTTTTAGACATAGCGGAGTACGAGTTTCTCCTATCTCGTCCGGATATGAAGTTGTTGAAACTGAATATTTATTGGGACGATACGGTGTCTGTTGATCAAGAGGCTGACCAAACAGAGTCGGAACAAACAGAAGATGCCCTACGTACGCTATAGAAAGACAGCGTAATTTCGCAACTCTACCCCGAGCTGGTATGCTTGGGAGAATATACACCGGGGACGACAAAGTTTGAAGTTCCATTTCACCTGTCCAACAAAATAGTGGCGGGATAAAAAAAAAACAAACCCATACAACCTCAGGAGGGAAAAGAAGGTGTGACTTAAAGAAGAGCTTCAGAAGATGTTAGATGTCAATGTAATTCGCCCACTTGTGTCTCCCTTTGCTTCTCCTATCACCATTGCTCCAAAGGAAGACGTCAGCTGGCGGTTAAGTAAGGATTACAGAGGAGAAAATAACTAAACCTGGTTGTTTCTTTTTCTGATGCCGAGGATTGACACCATCGTCGATGAAACTGGAGGCTGTTCCAGCTCTTCTCGCATAAATCTGTGCAAGGGCTTCTGACAGGTGCTAGTACAAGAAGACACCAAGCAATACACCGTATTTATGACTTTAGGAATGCAGTCGCCTTTCTTTTGGATGGAAAAACTCACATAGTGGGTTCCAAAAGATGACAGACACAGTTTTGTGTCCTTACATTGGACGCTTCTGCAATGTTAACGTAGACGACATTATCATATACTCTAAAAGTGAAAAGTTGCATGAAGAGCATCTGGCTCATGTTCTGGCAGTGTTATCTGATCCTAAGATAAAAGTTAATTTCAAGAAGAGTAAGTTCTTCAAAAATTAGGTGACATTTCTTGGCTGAAAGGCCTATCAGGTACATCAAACAATACTTTAGCATGTATGCCGCATTCACAGGTGGTTCGACATGTCTAGAAGTGGCAGTAGCTCACCACAACCGCTCGTATACAACCAGCCTGGGATGCGCTCCTCTATTCGCTGCAACTGGGAGACCACCTTATCTGCCTGCGGATATAAGCCTTGGCATTGACCAGAAGCAGCAAGAACTGGAGATAGTAGATCAAGGTATCGTGAAAGAATGAAGATAAATTTCCACAAGAGGCAAAATAACACTCGACGTCGGTGAACTTGTGCTGGTAAAGAGAGGGCCAAGCCTGAACATGGCCTATAACGGGCCATTTGGTGTGAGGAAGGCCAAAAGTCACCAAGGACACTTAACGACCATATAGAACATTGGCTCAAATGACACCACGGAATCCGCTAATATTAGAAATATATTCAAGTATCTTCCCAGGAGGGATGCAAACAATGCTGGGGGGAATGAAGCAATCCTATGGCAGCCTGCAGAGAGAAGTTGACACAAAACAAATGGCAGGGGGAGCAAATACAATAAAGAAGTGAGAATAAAATGGAGTCTGTGTTGTGCAGCTACTAAGGGCTGTTTTATTACATTTATTTTGCGTGGAATCTGCACATTCTTGACTAGGTTACATATTAAGATGAGAAATTAACATTTTACTTACACACACACACACACACACACACACACACACACACACACACACACACACACACACACACACACACACACATATATATATATATATATATATATATATATATATATATATATATATATCGTCCCTGAACGGTTTTCAGCAGCGATGAAACCTGGCAGAATATACGAATGGAATATACCCATGAATCATGGGTCACAGACCAAATTAAACCAGTCGGAATTTGGTCTGTGTTGTCCCGGAATTTGGTCTGTGTTGTCCCGCCCGTGTTGTCTTTATGTGTCTTCCTTTTGTGTGTGTTAAATTGCGGCAAAAACATGTCTTTTAGACAGGAAAGGCTCAGGAGTGAGGATCAACGGCGAATATCTCAGCAACCTTCGGTTCGCAGATCACATTGTCCTGTTGAGGCATATTGGGGACCAATGACAACAAATGATTCAGGACCTTAACCAAGCAAGTATAAGAATGCGATTGAAGATTAATATGCAGAATACAAAGGTAATATTCAATAGCCTAGCAAAAGAAAAAGAATTTATGATCGCCAGTCAGCATCTAGAGCATGTGAACGATTTTGTTTGTTTGGGGTAATTGCTCATATGAGACCCTGAACACAAGAAGGAAATTTACAGAAGTTTGGCAGAGACACTTAACACTGCTTACGTATGGGAATGCGACAGCATTATACTGTTTGTAGACCTCGGAAAGTCATGAACGCGCTCATTATACCTGCGCCTCGGTAAGGCCACATGAAAAATTTGGAGGACGCTTAAGCATCTCCTGTAAGAGTGGAACGCTATAGCATTGAAAGATTCCCTGACTGCTTCTCACGTTTCCCGGCTACTGCAGCTTATGTAACCGTAATGTTTACCTGGAAACGCTGGCGGCGAACGCAACGCACGAAGGCGAGGGGGCGAGCTTTCTGGTAGAAACGCGGCCTCTTACCTGGGCCGCGGATGGGCGGAGGCGAGAGCGGATGGTGTTGTTGCAAGGAACCGAGTGGGCGCACCGCTCTATGAATGGTAGAAACGCTGAAAAAGGAGTTTATGTTTGAGTTTCCACGTAAGAGACCTATGTTTTCTGGTATATTCAAATTACATTCCGACCTTAACACGTCTGTAGGTTGTGTTTAGGTTGCACTTTAGGACTTTTCTGACACATTTTACTTTGATGAATTCAGTTAGTACAGTAACACCTCTGCGCCATGCGGATGGTCTTCGTGGTTGTGGTTCGGAACTATTTTTCGCCAAACGACGTCCGACATCGACACAGGATCGTTTGCGACACGCGGCCCTTAAAGCTATCGCGCCTACTTGTTTGATCGAGATTAACGTTTACGTCAACGACATCGGACTTTACGCCGCATGTGGCCCGAGAAATCAACAAATTAAGAGTGACGAGACAAAACGTAGGCTGCTCACTACTCCATGGAAGCCCGGCGATGGCTAAGCCTTTCCTGTCGAAGGCAAACGGTGACTGAAGTTTAAAGCCCACTTTTTTTTTACCGGCGGCGTATGACATCCCCCGAAAAATATTTGTTGGCTACGCCACTGTCCTGGTAGTATTACATAACTCGCGGCTTAGTTTGCAAGCTTGCTCCCTCAAGGGCTGCAGAAGATAGCACCAACTTTTCCTTTTCACATCGAACCACTTCTTTCTCTTACCATCGTGTGCTTACTATTCATGTATGGGGCTCACGTGTTGAGGCCATGTGGCGTTATAACCTCTTTTCGTCTTGAGAGAGGGAGTCTTGGCCTAGTTCATCTTTTTGTAAGGCAGCTTGTCTCCCGGTTATTCTTTCGTGATATGAACAGTTCATATTTAAGGGAGATATTCCAACTTCGATTAAGCATTTACTTCCCAGAAATAGTTGTGTCGTCATCTGTCAGAGATGTACCAACGGATCCTTGGGGCTTCTTGAAGGAGGTCGCAGAAGATATTCACTTTCTAAAGGCTCGATTTAGTATGGATCATATTTTAACTGTCTCCCGCAATGAAATTTCCGCTGCACTCGCGCACACATTATTTCCTGTTCCCCATTATCATGCGTCTTATTTGTAATGTCACTACCTGGTTGTACTTAAGGATGTCTGTCGACTGACGATTCCTCCAGGGATCAACACATTTTTCTTCAAGTTACGTTGAGCAACTCTTCCTTTCAACACCTGCCTGAAAAAAAAATTGCTGTTTCATGTGGTGGTCGACAAACTGCCGTTTGTGTCCACATGCTGAAACGATTGATCACTGTTGTGTAGATTGTAGGGATGGCGTGTTCTTATGGGGCATTCTACAAATCTCCAATGACCAGGCAAAAAAGATTCAGATATCCCATCATACACAATTTGTTTCTTTTGAAAGCGATGAAAGCGAACGCGGAGCGCAGCTGCGGAATGAAAAGCGCGAGGAGGAAAGCGGAGAGGAGGGTGCAGCGCAACCAGGAGGCGGAAGGCGGAGGAGGGTGTGGCGAGAAGGGTGAGGAGGAAAGCGGAGTGTTGGCACAAGCAGGCATGCGCCCTGCGCGGAAACAAAGCGCTGGCGTGAGCTTTGGACGTGGCTTTGGACCAAATGCGCACGTGCTACCTCGCCTGCGGCGACGTCGCCGCTAGAGAATGCGCTCCACGCGAGGCACGCGTTCCCGTGTTCACGCTTTCTTTCTGAACCATGAGCGACGCAACCGGTGGAAATGCTTCGTCTGCCACTGCTGCTAAACGAGCTGCTCGAGCAGAGGCCCAGCCTCACCGCCGAGAGGACCCTGTTGTTCAGAATAAAATTCCTTGCCATAATATATCGCGAATTGAAAACACCTAAGCAGCTGCGCTAGAAATTCGCATTAGGGAGTATCGTAGTCATCGGCGAAGCTCGGCTGTCTAGTCTTGACGTTCTCGCTATTGAACCTTGGGACTATAATTGTTTTGCGCAAGCTCTGTTTGCTTGACGTAATAGTCGAACTAAATTTACTGCCTGCTTGCTTTCTAGCTAGGCTGACTCATCGTCCTTTTCTGGAAGGGAAGGTAATTCCATATCAGCGGCTAACAAATACATCTTACAGGGTTCCAAAGCGAACCCATTGTTAATAGGGTCTCTTATATTGAGTGCACAAAGGAACGAAAAATCCGAAAGGCACAAACATATAACGAAGCAATAATAAACAAACAAAATATAGAGTAAAGCAATGCTAATACAAAACGCAAATTAGACTGAGAGAGAAAAAGAGAAAGAGAGGTTTATGAAAACAAATAATCAACGCCCTCTGGAGTGTCCTCGGTGAGATGCGTAGATTTAATTGATTGTTTTACTTCTCAGCTGGTATAGAAACTATCTTAGTTTAATGAATGAACGCTTATTGAAATAGCATGGCGCTTCGGCCTAATTAGTTGCAAGAAGGGGTTCAGGAAAAGGGTAGATTTGCAATGGTAGCAAAAAAAAAAAAAAAACAGATCTAAAGTCACTGCATTATGCAGTGTTAACGATTAAATGCATGCAGATTATCTGCGCGAAGCCTGAACATCGCTATGCACATTATTCAGAATGCAACTTGGAACGCAAGTACCAAGTACTTTACAGCATGCTTAGCGCGCCGCAAGGCAAACCTCTCCCTTTTCCAATAAAGAGCCTGTCTATCAGTCCACGCGTAAGTATCAGAGGAGCGCTTTGCTATTGCGAACCCAATGCGGGTTTGTCACGTATCGATATCAACAGCGCATGCTACAATAGAAAGACCAGACAATGAAGGGTATGCATAGCGGGACTCGAATAAGATAACCTGAAGGCTAAAGAGACTATCTGCTTCGTGCATACCTTCTGTTAGCCTCTTTACGCCGATGCATACGGTCTGCCAAATCACTTTGTGCAAGAAGACCTACTGCGCCTCACTCGCACGAGTGGCTCGCACAGCCCATCCTCGTCGCTATGCTGGTGACTGCCGTGCTACTTGCACTCACGTTAGGTCTTGTCACTGCGCTGTTCATGTAAGTAGAGACCTTCGCCATTAGAGAGAAATTCTGTACCGACTCAGTTGCTAAGCAAAATGAAAGACGACTCTTGAAACCGTTCGCACTGATAATTCCAACATTTTGCGCATTCTTATAGCTTACTCGTGAGCAAACTCATCCGCGCTGATATAACCTTACGCTAGTGACACCGTTAATTGCCGCACGTTAACTTGTTATGTGGGAAACGTAAGAAAAACAAAGAAATTGCTCAAGTGCCACTCCTTCGTCGTTCGAATTTAGTATAACTTGTGGGCGACAACTGCTCCGTTACTCGCGCGATCATGTTTACCTTCTGGTAAGCTTACTCGCCGGGAATGTGTTCCGTTCGAGCGGCATTTGGTCTTTTATGTACTCGCTCATTCAACAGAAACTCGACCAAACAATAAGAAAAAGTAAAGAATAAATATTTGGAGAATAGTAGTAGACGTTCCTTGTCTGTAGCATTACATCGCATAGATGCCTTTGTATAGTGACCTGCCTGACGTCATTGAAACGCGGTGTTTAGGTCGTGACTGCTAACGCAACCCAGAGTTGGTGCGTCGAAGAAAAGCGCTTGCAGTCAGCGGGCGTTTAGGAACCGAGGGACTGAAGTTCTTCCACGTGCGCTAATGGACATAAAGCAGTTACAGCGTTACGTCCACATGCCGGTGAATAGGAAGAGATGGTGACCCTGGAGGGCATATTCTTAATACATTTTGGATAAAAATGGCCATCTCGGTCGCATCAAGATTTATGAGGAATGACAAGAGAGAGTGAAATGAACTGCAGAAAGATCGAAAACTGGCATAAAATTGGTTCGCTTGAGAGCTTTGAACGAGCGTAGTCAAATAATACGGACTACAAACGGTTACTTATAAACAATAACTTTCGCAAGCCTTTTATGCAGCTTCTTTGCGAAGAGGCACTGCGCGAATTTGTTGAACTATAATATGCCGTGTGGCAACTCGTATGGTAAATAAAATATTCCACGTACGAGAATAGGAAAGGACGTCACAGAGCTGTGGTTGCAAACCCATTAGTAACAGGCAAGCAGCAAGCAAAAGGGGAGTGCCGAATTCAAAACATAGTTACGTGTTATGAGTAACAAATAACTAATAAATGACTGCGTTCCTTTGTTTCGTGATTGTGTGGTTCTGGCCAGCTACAGAGATAAAGATGTGCGCGAAATTATTGAGGCACAGGCTATCAATCAGAGTGGTCAAAACTGTGTATAAGCACCCCCTCTGTCGACCTGCTAGATAAAGAAACGGACTTTTTGGAAAGCTCTGTTTGACGGATTGATCAGGTGTGGCGCTACTGTGAATGGTGTATAAAGGCGGTTTTTTAGAGCGCAGATCCTAATGGTCCGTCTCTTCGGTGAGCGTCGGAGGCATAACCGAGTGAACGAGCACAACACTGAAAGATGAAAGAGCGAACGCGGAGAGGGAGATGAAAGACGCGAGTCGCGAGCAGTGGAAAGGCGAAAAATAATGAGAGTGGTCCCTTCAGTGACGTGCGCGCGGTAAACTGGTTTCATGCGGACCCGCCCGACCGCTCGCTTCGTACGATATTCTATTCGCGTTAGCTGTCGCTCGCGCTCGTTTCGATTGTCATGGTTTGCGATTGTCTTGTAATCTGATTGCATGCGCGACGCGAAATGTGTAGTACTTTCTGGATGCCAAGCGGCACCAGCGATTACACTGGCACATTCGACGAGTCATATATAAAAGCCGACGCGCTTGGCTTCTGCTACACATCTCTGTCAAATTATTTGCCTTAATATATCACGAAGTGAAAACGCGTATATAGCTGCGCTCAAATCTCTCATTAAGGAGTACTGTGATCATCGGTGAATTTTTTTTCTGGGAATAAATTGTTGAAGTTAGCGCATTTTGTTGTCAACGTCTCCCTTCTGTCCTCGTCGGCTGGCGCTAAAAATGTTATCCAAGTTATAAGTGAGGTTATGCTGCGCGTGTTATACAATGGCTTAGCGTGCCTTTAATGATACATAACCTCCTCCTTTGGAAAAGCTGACATGCGGTCGTAACCATCATTGTGGCGTCTGTAATGTGGCAATGGCATCGAGCGTATTTGCTACGTGCCTACTTGATTTCGTGTATAAAGGATTAGCTGGGCAGAGATTGCAAGCCGAGGGCCAGCGCGCTCTTTTTGTCCATCCACACTAGCACGAGCTTCGTCGTATCAGTAGTAAACATAAAAAAAACTGTCGGAACGATAGATTCCTGAGGCGTCAAGCCATTCTCATAGAATAAAGGGGCATAATATGGGAAGCCGTGAGTAGCGGTAGAACAAGGAATGTCGCTGGAGGGAACCTTTCAAGCCTATCGAATCCTTCAAACCTATCGCTTATTCGGGACCCGCTCCCTATGCGTGTGCCACCGTCATAAATGCTGACGCGCTGTGAATCCGACGCCTAGACCGCGCGGACCGTGGCCACTCACTTCGCCACGGTCCGCGCGCACGGTTTTTTCGCTGGAAGCACGGTTGAGAGCGTTGCAATACGATAACGCAAGGGCGCAGTCACGTGGTTTTATTTCATATTTCGCGGGCTTTCTTTAAACGCCGAAAAGAACTCACCACGCAGCCCGTACGTTGCCGCAAAAGATTGTATTGGCCGTTTCTGAACCCCCTCTACAACGTAACGAAACGCACTTGGCCCTAAAGTGAATAGAAAAATTTTGCATGGTTGATGTTAGTTAAATAAACAAATTAAGCCGAATATTAAAAAACGGACGCTCTACCGAGCGCCACATGACGGCAAATCATATGTCATTGGTTTCATTCAGCTGCGGTTAGCCAAACTTTTAAAAACCGCGGTTCAAGGTACGTGAAACACCTTGTCTTTACATGAGTCATCCTACACTCTTAAAACAGTTGCACGCTTTGCGGTGTATATTCGTCCGACAACAATAATCATCATCTGCCTTGCTTGCGTTTCCTTGAAAACGTTGCGCTCGCCACTTTCCTGTCGAGACTGCTTTCACGCTGATAACGCGCATGCCGTTTGCTACTTGGAAGTACCGGGCATACAGCGTTAAAGAAAGCAATTGCGGGCAAGGCAGATGACAATTATCGTTGTGGCACAAGGTAAGTCCAAAAGGGTGCAAATTTCTTTAAGAGTGTATACATTCCAGCGTAATCGCTGGTGGCGCGCACATTCCAAAATCTGCACCACGTTTTAAGAGCGCACTCAGTCTGATTATAAAAGATCCTTTAGTCACACGCTCTTAAAGAAATTTGCACCCATTGGGGCTTATCTTGTTCCACAACGGTTATCGTCATCTGTCTTGCCCGCATTTCCTTTAACTTTGCGAGCCCAGTACTTCCGAGTCACGAACAGCTTGCGTGTTATCAGCGTGACACAGCAGTCTCGACCGGAAGGTTGTGAGCCCGAGTTTTGAAGAAAGGAAACGCGAGCAAGGCAGATGATGATTAGCGTCGTGGGACAAATATACGCCCCGAAGGGTGCAGCCGTTTTAAGAGTGTAGAATCGAAAAACTTACACTCTAAAAACAGTTGGACGTTTTGGGTGTATATCTGCCACAGAACAATAGTCGTCATCTGTCTTGCCCGCATTTCCTTTTAACGCTGCGAGCCCGGTACTTCCAAGTCACGAAAGGCATGCGCGTTATCAGCATGACAGAGCATTCTCGACAGGAAAGTAGCGAGCGCAGCGTTTTGAAGGAAACGCAAGCAAGACAGGTGACGATTATTGTTGTGTGGCAAACATAAACTCGAAAGGGTGCAACTGTTCTTTAGAGTTTACGATACAAGAAGGCGCGCCTTGCGCCGAGCGATAACTGATGCTAAGAGGTTGTTGGCCGGCGAAAAGTGGTTGCTCGCCAACTGCCGATAACAGCACTCGCGTTTCGACGGCTTCGTCTATCAGGCCTGATAGCGGCTGCGCGCCAGCCATCGCCGCACCGGCCGTTACCGCCTCGCTGCCTCGACTGCGTTACAACGGTACCGCCTAGGGATGGCGGATTAATTTTTTAATTCGATTAACCATTAATCATTCGTCATTCTAGCCTTGAATCGGTTAATCGCTTTCGATGTAGGGTTTTTCATGGAATAATGAAATAATGTAAATTTTTCTCGGACACATTTAAAAAGGTTGAAACACGGTTGTCTACTGTTGTATGACCCTACATTAATATTTGAGAGGTGGAACCAAGTTTGGAACACAAATGTATATAGGTCTGATAAAGTATAACCTTTACCTTGGTAAGGAATAAATATAGTTGGCACTAGTGACATCTAAAAAGATAAACAATGTATCTTGTAAAATTGCACTTAGTGTATAACTAAATAAGATGCATGCCACTAGTGAATCCCTGTACAGTACAGTTAGATAAGAAATGAGAAAAATAGCAAAAGTGAAATGAAATCATACTGAAATATGCAAGAAATTGCAACATGCACTGGGGAAAGAATACTGGTTTAGGATATTAAACCACATGCACTTTTCTACGGAGCGAAGGAATGTGAATTGGCTGGGGTGGGTTTGGGCGAAACGGACGCATTGTTCGAACGGCCACACAACCAGCATGCGGGAATGCTCGGACGATATATAGACTTGTTGGAATTGACGTGGACTCCATCGCTATCTCAATAGACGGCACGCATGCTGTGCCACGTCTTTAGTGGACTGAGAGTGGCACGACAATCAATGACTGGGTTGCTATAGTATGCCTTCGATTGCGAGGGCACGTGAAGCCTTAGGCTTCTGGCGGCCTGGTGGCGTGCGCGGTGTCGGGGAAGAGAGGGGACGCGCTCGGCTTGGCATCACTTCTGATTCGAAAAAACAGTCGTCAGTCGCTCTACCACAGCCGCACAGTAATGCCCGTTCACACTCATGCCAGTACGATTTGAAAATTTTTGCACCACTCCTGTCAAACTCTCGAAAACGATTAATCGGACAGGTCTAATCGATTAAGTCAATTAAATGAACGGTGGACATCAATGAAGATTAATCGTTTTGCGGGATACATTTAATCGATTAATCGACTGATCATTCAGTGATATTACCAACCCTAGTACCGCCCCTGGCTGAAGGTTACTATAGCACTAGCCGTCTGACCCCGCAGGCACAACAGCGGTCAATCAGAGGTTTTGGACGTGGCCGCGAGGTCACCCCTCGGGTCTCGTCTCCTGACACAATCCACGCTGGACTGTCCATCGTCGACGCCGCTCGCCTGAGAGTTCTGCGCTAAGCAGCAGTCGCAACCGGCTGGCACGGGCCAGCAAGCGGGAATACCACTCTTCGGCAGCTTCTGTATCGACCCTGTTCCAGGTCGCATTACAAAATATAGTGCTCAAACCACGCGAATGATTGGATGTATAGAAGCTATACAATCGCTTAATTTAGTCAGCCTTCGACTCGTGCCTTAATACTACAGCGTTTCAAGGCTTCTTGAGTCACCATCCCAATAACAGCATCTCGGTGTGTGTTCGTTCGCTAGCGGACGTTCATTACTTGACTCACACCTGCAAGCGTTGCCAGTTGTAGCTGATCCTTCCGTACAATTACAAGCATGCCTGACTTCTGGATCGGAATTGCGTCGGTATAGGGTCTCTGGTGTTCAGCTTGTTGATGCTTTGTTCGCATTCCTTGTTGATGCTTTGAACTGGTCCGCACACATGATCATGATAGCTGGTTACATTGGTGACGGACGGACTTGCCTTGTCGCCCTCCACGGTCGCCGGACTTCGCCGAGCCGTATTACGTACTATGGCTGCATCCTGCAGTTCCATCTGTGTTAACCAGGAGCAGTACATTGCTATCGGTGCTTGCGTCCCAGTCACACGCGAACTTCATGTCCACATCCCACAGACACCTCTATGCAGTCTCCTGAGACGTCCACATACAAATGCGGACTCTGCCAGACGGACGATCATGATATTACGTTCAAAGAAGGCCCAGTTCAAAGAACGTCCAGAAAGGCTCTCAAAGTTCGCCTCAACTGCATACGCGGCCAGCGTTCAATGGCACCAGATCGAAGGGACAGTGCCATTTCTACGAGCAATCGGTTCACCTGGCTGTCACCATCCGAACAAGACGAACCAGCACTAACACCCCCGAAAACAGCTCAATGCGATGGCCCAGAGTACAGTGACAGTGAAGCGGGGTGGAACGCGTGCTGACAATGATGCGGCTCTCCCTGAAATAACTGATACGACGGCAAACGATCTGGCGAAGCTGAATAAGCAGATCACTCGTCTCCAAAAGGAAGCCAAGCGCCTCGCGCAACGAAGAATAATTCTCGCTCGATCTGCCAGGTGCCATACGACACGCGAAGCAGACGTGCTGCGCACTGTGCCTGAATCACCCTCCGCCTTTATATCGATGCAGGCCAAGCTGACCCCGGCTGAGCTAATTCACTCTGCGGCCCACCATCTGTAATAACTATCAAAGGTGATGCTGGCCAATCTCCCACCGCTACCATGACTGCTCCTTCAAAGGCAACGCGGCACCATGTGTCCTGGAGTGAAACTGCCGAGGACTTGCCAATAAGGTAGAAGGGCTTCGCCAACACCATGCCATAGGAAAACTTTCCGCCTGATGTCTGCTCTTACAGGACACGAACTCTCCTCCCCGCGTCCCTGGCTTCTCTTTGTATGTCTCTCCGACCATTTATGGTGTCGGGGCCACCAGACAAGGCTGCAGTATATATTGGGATCTCTTATCCTGAGATGCAAGTCCCCATAATGGTGTGGTGTAACGAGTGGCAAGAAGGGGTGGCAGTGCTGGTTCGGCTCCCGCGCACTGACGTGGTTGGGATGTCGTGTCATGCTCGTCCCTACAAAGGTAGTGCTCCTGATTGCGTACCACAGAGGCAACGCTGTATCGCCTCCTGTGGATCTGTCCGGAGCTTCGCGAGGCCCGCACCCGCTACCTGCGCAGCCCGAGCTACCACCAAGGTCGACCACCTGACCTAAGACGCTAGAGGCATGGTTCTCTGCACTGGCCGCTCCTGGACTTCATCCAGAAAAGAGACATATCTTTTTAGTAAGGTGAAAGACTGGGCCATTTGGTTTTGCATCATGAAGTCATAGCAGCGCGAACTATACACAAAGAAGGAGAGACACGGGGACACACGGGGACACACGGGGACACACGGGGACTCACGGAGACAAATTTTTATTTAATTTATGCCGTAGGGCATACTGGCGTCGATAAAAGAAATACGTTGCAAAACTTTGCTCGTGGAAATATTCTAACGGCTGTTTGACAACCTGTCGAAGAACTGTCGATCAAATTGATCGATTTCCTTGGGCACGGTAAGGAAAGAGTTAAGGTGCACTACGTGGACTTCAGGTCATGTGCGGCGCCGATGCGATTGCGTAATGCTGTCGGGCAGGGCCTCATAGTCCAGTGTGCAAAGACGTCCGAGTATATTGTATGATCCGAAGTAACATTTTTGTTCCAGACAATAAAACCTAAAGAAAGGTGCCAGTTTTTGTCGTGCGTATATTTAATAACGCTAAAGAAAGAAGACAGAAAATTAAATGGATAGAAAAAAAGTTATAGCGGGCAGAATTAATTTATATATGAAATTATTTTACCTGCCCTGCTGGCATAATGATAATAAAGAGAAAATTATAACACCGATTTCGGTGCACAGAAGCGCACTGAAAAAATTGCCTTAACGGATAAATTTTTGTTTCAGAAATAGCTAAACATTGTCACTAATTACGCGACCTAGTTAGAGCCTTAGTTCACCCAAACAGTGATGTATTATTTATAGCCGTTGGATTGCATTCAGTAGGACACTGACTGCAGAATCCAACGCATTAAGGCCACGTTTTCTTTTTGGTCACTGCATTTCAGATGGCGGCGAAATCACTTCAACTACTTCAAGAAGTTGGGCATACCGGGTCCGGAACCAAGCCTGATATGGGGAAACCTTGTAGAGTACCACTCCATGGTAAGAGGACGAATGACAAATACAGACGGTCTCGCTCACATGTTTCTACAAATCATGATTATGTGCATTACAATGGTGACCCCTCCTGGATACCTGTTTGTTTGGCGGATCACTTTCTTGCAAACTCCTCTGGCTGTATATCCGTGTGTTAACGTTGCATTAGTCGGTACGACCACATGGCACCAGGAACCGAAATTGCTGCACCCAGCCAAAACTACCGCGCGTTGTAAAAAACATAGTTGCGAGAATATTTCATGAAGTAGTGGTTATTTCTTACGGTTGACGGAGTTTTTTGGAACATGAGCAGCCATTAACCATGATTTCATGTTGTTTCTCAACAGGAAAGCTACAAGGTTCTTGGTAAATGGATTGAAAAATATGGCAATACGTTCGGGTGAGCTATTTTTACTATTATTTTTATTATTCCTACTGTATGGTAATATACGTTCGAAAGTAGTGCTCCGTTTCAGCGACACGGTAAGTTTGCTTGAAGCTTGAGGCTTGTCGCATCATCGGTAGCATCGAGTGCACGTTCCACTGCAGAACACCACACATACCTGACAGTACGTTCGAATAGAATGTTGATGTATGCTCGCCGGCCTAATTGATTTGAGATTAATACAACAATTAAATGTCTCTGCAGGGTTGCGCAGTGATTACTTTGACGCGATGTGTTTATTGTGTGTGCGTTTCTTGCATGATTTAGGCGTCTGTTTAAGAAATTTACTTTATTTATCTTCCAGGATAAGCTCTCCCAGTTGATATCTCTGTTGATAAACGCTCTAAGAGCGGAAGTTTAACTAGGGTTTTATTTTTGTCGCCAAATGGTATTTAGGCTAGCTAACCAGACATATATAATCTTTTACATGGCAATTATAGTCGATTTGTGTGGCGATATCATTCGACGCTGCTTTTTCCCAGCGGCTGCATATCTTACGAGGTTGTGTTGCCATAATCTGGCAAGACTTAAAACTATCATGGCAAAACTTAAAACTTAAAACGAACCCGGTTACAAATACAAGTACCCCACTCTTTTTCACGCAGATTACATAATCAGTTTAGTTTCATGCGCATATACGGTAACACAAATGCATTTAATTCATCTGCACTACCACGTGCCATTCGTCTCTGGAATGACCTCCCTGATAACATAGCCTCCATATCTAATCCCGACACGTTACACTCTCAGTTACTCATGCTTTTCCCATTTAATACCGTTCACGAGTGACCAATCTAGTGTATGTTATCGTGCATTTTTGCCATGTTGTATATCATTTTCATTAACGGTATTCCTTTGCTCTGTTAACAGTAACAAGTGTTCGTGTGCCTTCAGATATTGCTTTGTATTCCTAGTGCTTTCAATATTGTGCAACATGGTAATCTTTTTACAGCACTGATCCTGTTGGAAATTTGTACTTTTTATACCTTTTCTGTTTAATATGCCCCCCTTACTTTATGCCCTGCCATAGGGCCT
The DNA here is from genome assembly GCF_023375885.2 of Dermacentor andersoni. Lineage (NCBI taxonomy): Eukaryota > Metazoa > Arthropoda > Arachnida > Ixodida > Ixodidae > Dermacentor > Dermacentor andersoni. Next base: position 47,496,853 of record NC_092817.1, read on the forward strand.
GTAAGGTTCTTTTGAATAAATAAAAAAATAACCATGTTGCAAACGAACTGAAAGGTCTCGCAATAAATATTTCAGCCTGTTTAATTTTTGGAGGAAGTGTGAACTTTTCCGTGTTTCGCGCAGGTTCTTCAATGGTGATGCTCCTTTCATCGTTACAAACGACCTGGATTTTATAGAATACGTGTTCGTACGTAACTTCCAAAACTTCGTGGACCGTGGTGTAAGTGCCCGTCTACATTTTCGTGGTTTTTCTGCTGCCTATGCGGATAACCTTTCGATACAAGCGTTCTTTTCAATAGACTTGCCTTAACGGTCCAGCTTGTACAAAGCAGCTTGTCTTTTTTTTTCGTCCTGCTGAAGTGACACTCGCTGGTTTTTTTAATTTTTACTCGTAAAATCGAGATGGTCTCGTACGTTTTCGTGCAGAGAGAAGACCATGACCATGAGTGTGCCTAAATAAAGAACCTAAATGTAAACTCACAGCCGCGAGCATTCCAGCTGTTTCACGGTAACGAGGGCATCACGATCTGTAATAAAAAACGGAAAACAACAGTGGGAAATCTTTGGCCGATTTTTTTATGTCACTGTGGGCAGGTCTAGCACATTCAATTTGCTTTACAGCGGACGTGTACACAGACTAATGGTGGATGGAGAATAATGACACTTTCTTCAATTTAGACGCACCTCCCCCTATGGTCCTGGGCATTATTTCGCCTCACTAGCACTGGCGTTCTACCCGAAACCATTATAGATATCCCAATCAACTGGAAACAGATGTCTGGCCATCGCAGAGTCGACCGAAGCAATATCCTAAAGATTGGGAGATTGCAGTTTTGATTCTGCATTGCGGCAATCCTTTTTTTATACCTTTCTGCATCCCCATACAAAGAAGATAGACATTCGTTCATATAAGCACTTGCTTAAAAAAAGTAATAAATTCTGGTGATGGGGATTGTCTGAATGATAGTGCATGGGAGAAGCATCCATGTCTCGGTCTCTCATCTGCTGTGACAACGCGTTCTTGATGCAACTGCGGTTTCCGAAAGATAACGGCCGTTAAGACAGGGGTACACGTGGGTTTATTCCCCGCTTCTACATCAGTGTATTGGGCACCTACTTTCCATTTTGTTTGTTTTTTCTACGCACCAACTGTGTGACGCCAGGTGCCATGCATCGACACTTGTCGAAAAGAAATAGAGCGGCAGCGGAATCGGAGAAATACGCAACATGTAACGTGAGCAGGCTCACTTTGTTGGATGGCATATGACATTATTCGAGAGGAAACTTGCACGCTAATTTTAGCGTTTCGTTATAATATGTATGCTTGGGAGCCCTCCCCGCAAACGGTGAGGACATTTATCGAACGATAACTTAAACGTACACAGCCGGTGGGCGAAGGAAACGCAAGCGCGAAAATTTAGAGATCGGATGCAAAAAAGGAAATATTTTCGTTGATTACTATAGAACAAAGGTGCTATTGGTCTTGAGCTTATCGAACGTCTCACGGCAATATTCAACTATGCCGCACTTTTTCTTTATTAGCTGCGAATATATGGGAATATTGGCCAATAAAACCTTGTTCAACCATGTACCCACCCCCTCTCTAACGCCCTGAAGCCCCCGAGGATAAATAAATAAATAAATAAATAAATAAATAAATAAATAAATAAATAAAAGGGCTATGTCAATATCGTTGCTAAAAAAAAAATCCGAGGACACCGGAGCCCTTACGAGTTGTGAATGCGAAAGCATTAGTCTCCAACTGGACGCTGCTGAGCGGTCCTTCCAGTATTGCGCTGCGAGTAACGTTTGCGTTAATTCTCGTTCTGCGCACCGATGTATTGGGAGAGTCGACAACGATGGTGGATTACGCTGCCTGCCACTTCGCTCGTTTTTGCTGCCCTTTTCCGCTCCCTTACATCGTCTGCGTTGTGCTGGCGTGGACGGCCACGTTTCGCTGCTGCCGAGGTTACGGCCGCCGACGATGTAGATGCTTCACACTCCGTAGCCGTACTTGCTGCCCTGCTGCCCGAGCCAGCAAGCACGAGCCGACGTCACGAGCGCGTGAGGCGCGACGTGGCGTCGCCGCCAATGGGAAGTTAGGTGCCGTTTTTGCGCTTCTACAGACGCCACCGGTTTTTTCACTTAATGGGCGATTTGATGTTTTCGCATTAAAAAGAAAAAATGGACAATAAAAAGAGAAAACGTTATCGAACTACAAAACAGTCTCGAAGCAAGTGCACAACTAGATTACATGAATGAATGGATGTTATGAGAGTCCTCTTTGGAACGGGGGCGGTGGGTTGCGCCCCCAAGCTCTTGCTATTATACTGCCTAATGCCTATACTTAGGTTAAAAAAAAGAGAAAAGAAAAACCTACGATGAATTCCCATAACCAAATTTTCTGACCCCCTATTGTGAACTTTGTTTTTGTACGTCTCCGTTTTTGGTCGTTCCTTGCTTTTCTTGCACCCGATACTCCAATCGCCTCTTAGTAGTCTCTATTGCGGACATGTTTACTTTCCCCTTGCTCTCACTGAACCCAAGGGTTTCAAGGAGGCCATTGGTCCCTAAATCGACCACTGGGCAGATATCTTCACTTTCTAATAAAACATGTCCCATAATTTCCCTAACTTTACCGCAAGAAGCACATGCTTCTTCTTTCTTCCTATATCTCGCTTTATATGTGCGTGTTATAATGTATCCTGATCTCGCTTCGAAAAGTAATGTGCTTCGCTTTGAGTTATCATAAATTGTTTCTTTTCTGATTTCATTTTTGCCTCTTAAGTAGTTACCCATGGCAGGTTTTTTTCCATTGCCGCGACCCATGAGAATATTTCATCCTCTCTGACTTTCCGCTTGACGTTCTTTGTTGCTGTGTTGCTCACCCCACAGGACACATACTTGATGGTAAGCTTCCTAGTTTTTTTCCTCCACTGTGAATCAATGTTTTTCTTGTACAAATACCTCAGCACTCTCCTAGCCCATTTGCTTTCTTCTATATCCCTTAGTCGTTCTTCATGATAAATTTTCCTGTGAGCTTCCCTCACTTCAACACTTGTCCAGCCCATATCATCCTGCCCAGCTTCATTTGCACTCTTCTTGTGAGCGCCCAATGCGAGGCGCCCCAATGACATCTACTATGCTGGCGTGCCACCTACCTGAAGCACTGTCAACCAACTTTCTTGTTACGATTCGAATTTTCTGACTTAATGTTGTATTAATTAGTCCGAATCTGTAGACCTGTGGAATCTGTGGATGTAGTGGAGGGTATACCCTGCGTCCAAGCCGATAGTGCTGCAGAAGTGCTTGGTAAGTTAGTGGTATTGTTTCCGTTTTCTCCGCTGATTTGGGTGGGTGGGACATGTCTAGAATCTCGTGCGGGTAGGCCCGGTTGACGCTTGCGCGGGCCGCGGTGTGTGCCGCTTCATTCCCCTCGAATCCCTCGTGTCCCGGTACCCACATGATGCAGGTGTAGGGGGCAGGAGTGTCGTCACGTTTCAGTATGTTGATCACTTTGATGGAGATCCTGACCTTTATGTAGTTGCGTGCCACTGTTTGAGAGTCGGGGAAGACCACTGTGACATCCTCGCTTGTATGGGTGGCGGATACTATAGCGGCCTCGTCAGCTGTGTCCGCGCGTTTGGCGAGAATTGTCGCCAACGCCAGTGTCGTCACCCTGTAGTCTGTGACGCTGATGGCGAAGGCGTTTCGGCGCGGATACTTGGCTGCGTCCAAGTAGCGCGCAGGCGGGTCGTTACGGTGCTTGTGTCTGATGACGTTTACCCTGGCAAGCCGTCTGCCTCGATGGTGTTCTGGAGGCATGTTCCGAGGTATCTGATAAAAGAAATTACTATAAATTGTTTCCTAATTGTATTCGTCCTGACTGCTATCCAAAGCCGTCGTAACAGCCTGCAAGAAACGTCTCACCCGTGCATTCGCATTCGAAAAGGCCGTCATAATGCCCACACAGAATATACACCAGAGATTATGCCTTGATCTCCGACATGTATACTCGCTCAATGAGCTAGCACCATCCGAGTGTCTCGCTGTACCAAGGCTTTCTTTAACCATTCTTAGAGACACTGGTAACAGCCAGACACTTTTGTTCGTATATCAACGTAATCTTGTTGTGTGTGTTGGGTGCCTTGTGAAGTACCCTGTATGCATCACTTCATTTCTCATCGTCTCCATCTCATGTGACTTCAAGCCTCTCATGTTTTCATTAACGAGCCTTGCTTTCTCACCCGCAGTTTACAATGATGACAGACCAGATGCATCCCGTGCTAGGAAAGTCCGTCATGCATGTCGGTGGCCTCGAGTGGAAGAACATCCGAAGCACAGTCTCCTGCAGCATGAGCGCTGCCAAACTGAAGCTGGTAAGAAGCCGATTTCGAACCCCCCCCCACGCACGCACGCACGCACGCACGCACGCACGCGCGCGCACACACGCCCACCCACACCCACCCACACCCACACACACACACACACACACACACACACACACACGCACACACACACGCACACGCACGCACGCACGCACGCACGCACGCAAGCCTCGATCACTTCCCGCGCTAACATATGTCGGAAACTAAAAATATGCTAGAAGATGGAGACGTAAGTGTAACCTCGCGACTCAAAAACACGCAAGGGCAAGTGCTTCCGAGATTTGTGTTCAGCAACGCGCCACGAAGCTACGACAATTCCTCAGGTCGGGTGCAAGTCTCGGAATTAGTTTTATGAAAAGATGCTCATCTCCTGTGCGGCGTATTTCGACAGCCGTATTTTCTTTAGTTACGATGGCAAAACAAATTACAAACACAGACAGACAGACAGACAGACAGACAGACAGACAGACAGACAGACAGACAGACAGACAGACAGACAGACAGACAGACAGACAGACAGACAGACAGACAGATTCACTCGCTCACTCACTCTCTCTCTCTTTCTATCTCTCTCGGTATGGCACTGATGCATATCTTGGAATTTAAGAGGGGCAATATGAATTTATTCAAGAAAAAGTTGGTTAAAGGAGACTGTTTAAAGCTACTCGTCCAATATACAATGGTAGTTGAACACACAAGCATTAGTTTTATGAGAAGATGCTCATCTCCTGTGCGGCGTATTTCGACAGCCGTATTTTTTTTTAGTTACGATGGCAAAACAAATTACAAACACAGACAGACAGACAGACAGACAGACAGACAGACAGACAGACAGACAGACAGACAGACAGACAGACAGACAGACAGACAGACAGACAGACTCACTCACTCACTCGCTCGCTCACTCACTCACTCACTCACTCTCTCTCTCTCTCTCTTTCTATCTCTCTCGGTATGGCACTGATGCATATCTTGGAATTTAAGAGGGGCAATATGAATTTATTCAAGAAAAAGTTGGTTAAAGGAGACTGTTTAAAGCTACTCGTCCAATGTACAATGGTAGTTGAACACGCAAGTATGTGCGCAATGCAATTCTGAATTGCGGCCGGTGTCCTCTGGACAGGAGAAATGCGCTCGTTATTATTTTTTTCCCGATTAGCTTGGTCCATGAGGGCTTGCTTTTGGTGTACGATGAAAATGTCGCTTACAATGAAAATAGAGAGACGTTATTATTGCGGTTTTCACATTGCAATAGGTGCTGATTGCACCGGCTTTTCTTGTGCGTCACAGGAGAACCAGCGCTGGCCAAGAGAGGCTGCGGCAGATTGAGTCTGTAACTAAAATATGCTGACCCCGCCTGTCAGGGAAGCCACAAATATGGCACGCATTGCCAAGAGGCCTCCGGTTTCCTTTTTGTCTAATGTAGGTTTGAAACAACAACAAAAAGTCGGCAGATTCCACGCCCTGTGGAAATTGATGATAAGCGAAGCAGTGTGTGGGGAGCCTACCAAGTTAACGAAACGACCACGGGAGCACCAAGATGTAGCCGGCTGTTTCATTACTTACATGACACGCATGTCATGACATTCATGTCATGACCTATCATTTATGTTTGTCATACACTGTTGTCATGCTATGCCCATTTTGGTACATACCAAGTTAACGAAACGACCATCAGAGCACCAAGACGTAGGTGGCTCTTTCATGACCTACATGACACGCATTTCACGACATTGATGTCATGACCTATGATTTATGTTCGTCTACACTCTTGTCATACTATGCCAATTTCGGTGCCTATCAAGTTAACGAAACGACCATGAGAGCAGCAAGACGCAGGTGGCTGTTTCATGACCTCCATGACACACATGTCACGATATTCATGCCATGACCAATCATTTATGTTTGTCATACTCTCTTGTAATATGCCAATTAGGGTACATACCAAGTTAACGGAACGACAATGAGAGCATCAAGACGTAGGCGACTAGACAGATACCGTAAAAGTGGCAAATGTTCGCAAAGAAATGCTTCGCATTTAAAATGGCACGAAATTTTGAACGATAACAGGTGCGCACCTGTGTCGACGATTGCTATAGCCCGATTCGTCCTGCCAAGCCTTGTCCATGGCCATGCGCATTGCGAGGAGGGCATGCGCTACTGCGTTGAAGCACGCTGGCGCCCAGTCAGGTCAGGTCAGGAGCTTTGCATATGCCTCAACTGAGCGGTGAATTTGCTGACGTGAACTTGGCAGCATGTGCTACTGAAAACTTTCCTCCGTTCCCTAGGCTGTATGTTATGGCACTGCTGTGTGTTGGGAAGAGCATATTCAGCGTCAAGCTAACTTGGCTGACGGGGCGTCAGCCAAGTGACGTTGAATATCTGTTTCACTCAGAGTAGTGCATTCTCAGAGCAACTAATCAGGAAGGATAATGAACTCTGCCTGCACACAACGCTCATGCTAACAGCAGAAGACCGAATGATGTTCTGACTCCACCAGCGCGCGGATTAGGTGAAGCGTCGACGGCGGGTCCACACCGCTTCGTCGTTTTTGAAGCCGAACGTAGTGTGCATCTCTCGAAACCCTGTGACCCTCCGCGCGTGGGCCACAGATGCGCCTTCGATAGAGGAAGAGCATGATGGCGGCGATGGCGTGAATGCACCTAGTGGATTCGCATGATTGCAATCGCAATAAAAATACAGCTTTAATATGGAATTGAACTATACCCTTTCAACATCGCGATTTTTCTATGTGAAACGTTGAGCATCTAACCTGGTCATGCATGGCCGCTCGCACGCTCGTGCACGATGTCCGAAGGTGCAGTGACTGTTTACGCCGTGTTTTTATAAGCACTTCTTGGGACTGCTGTTCACATAGTCGTAAAGTTACAATACTCGGTCCTTGTGCGTGGTTACTAACGCAACAATTTTTCTACGGCGAGCAACCTACGCCTTTGACACTAAACTGATCTGTGAAGCTCTATAAGAGCATAAAACACATGCTTTCCATTATTTGGATATCAAGCGGTTAATCGCATTTTGCATTTTCCAAGTGTGGTCGCACAAGAATAAAATCCAATAGTTGTGGCTTACATCCGGCCGAGGGAGCATTTCTAACCCATAACACACCCCACGACACGGCACTCGGAGGCAGGTCCGACTCGATGGCCCAGCTCAACCTGGTCAACCGAGCGAGAAGGGCAGCTAAGACTGCTGAATCCCTGGACTGATGGGACCCCCCCCCTGCAGCGCAGAGTAACTACCTACGTTCGTGTACTCTTGTGTATAAAGTTTATTCCCTCTCTCTTCAGAGTGGCTACCGATCATCATGTCTTTTGTTGGCTAGCCAATCCCAAAGAGCCTTCAGGGAGTTTCGCCATGGGCCGTCTTCGTCTTCAAGAATTTGACGAAACCATTGTCTACAAGTCTGCCCGAAAGCACACTGATGCTGACTGTCCTTCGCGCGCTCCACTTGCGACGGTGACAAGTAATACCGATGATGACGGTCGTTTCCTTTGCGTTGTCAACCTGACTAGGCCCAGCAACAGCGGGACAATTTAAAACTCGGGCAACTTATCGACTACCTTGAATGCCGAAGTTCGCATCCTCCACGGGCATTCGCGCGTTCACCATGTTCGTTCTGTCTCCGCAGCAATGTCTTGTACAAGAAAAATTTGTACCCATCAGCGACTGGATATCTCCTTGTCGTTCCATCCGCGCTGCGCGCCGAATTTCTGTCCGCTTGCCACGATGAGCCCTCTTCCGGCCACTTGGGATTCGCGCGTACCTTGGCCGGAATTCCTCAATGCTACTACTATCCTAAGTTCGCCCAGGAACTTAAGCATTACGTGAAAATTACCCGCGACTGTCAGCGCCGAAAGGCTCCACCTCAGCGCCCAACCGGTTTGTTGAAGCCTGCTGCACCGCCAACAGAGCCATTTTAACAAATCGGCATGGCTTTTCTTGGGCCCTTCCCTAAGTCACTTGCTGGCAACCACTGGATCGTGGTTGCGACTTCTTGTTCGACGCAATACTGCGAAATTGGAGTCCTTCAGCGAGCCACTGCCAGTGATGTTGCACTTCATCGACAATATCGTCCTCCGGCATGGTGCACAAGTAGTAGTCATAACAGATCTCGGTACAGCTTTCATAGCACGCTTAGTGGACGCTTAGTGGAACCGCTCATCACCAAGCCTCTGCATACCATCCCCAGACCAACGGCCTTACGGAGAGGTTAAACAAGACAATCGCTGACATGCTTCCCATCTATGAATTCAGAATCAACAATACGTCGACTCCCAGAGGAACAGCGCTTGCCCTCTCGAGGTTATCCACCAACCTGGTGATCGACCAACCGGTCGGAAAAGTTACTGCGCCGCTACTTTGGTCCCCACGGAGTCTTGCATCGCCTCAGTGAATTCATCTATGAAGTTCTCCCTGAAGACACGGCTCGGCGATCCCGTCGTGGGCAGCAGACAGACATTGATCATGTTTCCATGATGAAACCGTAACATTCCCGTTGACGAGGCTATTATCATTTCCACTCACCTTCATCCAGCTTGTGTAACGCTTTCCTCTTCAGAAACTTCTTCAGTGTTACAGTGCGTGTGCTTTGTATTTTTTGCCTCTCTTTCGCATTTGAAGAATCGCGGCAGTGCTTTCTACAAGGAGGCTAATGCCACGTGCATAAAGGTTGGTTGTTTTGTGGGTTCGCCGCTTCTGTGGAAGCTGAGGACGACGAAAGGAGCTCGGGGACGACGACGACGAAGACGCGCACAGCGTGAAGGTCTGAATCTCAGGGATTGTTTACATTAAAATTAAGTTCTTGCCAGTGACTATATTTACCTAACGTCACTTTATGATCAGTACTATAGTTATAGCAATTTCCTCAACTTGCAATCAAGATTTATCTTCTGGGACTAGACTGGCAGATATTTTGTGAGCTGAGGTGTACCATGCAACATGCACCGTAATATTGTGCTTGATCTTTCTAACATCGTGTTGTACTCAGTCACGTTTTTTAAAGAATCAAATACATCATGCCAAGAACTATTTCAGTATATGCCTAAAACTGAAATGGCGACATCGTTTTCTTTGCCACTTAGATGATGCCACACCTCGAAGAAAACGCAGACATTTTCATAAAGTCTTTGGAAGAGTACGCCGACACGGGCAGGGAGGTTCACATGATGCCAAAATTCGAGCAGCTCTCCATGGACTACACGGCCCGAGGGGCGTTCGGCATAGAGGAGCACTTCCAGGGGCAACCCGACCATCCGCTTATAAAGCTCGGCAAGAGTGTCTTTAGGGGCATCATGAAGGGACCACTGCACATGATCGCACGTACGTTACCTCTTCAAGCATTGTGCAGTGCGGATGAATAAGTGGAATGCTCGATATTTAGTTAGGAACGCTAACAAAACTATATTCTGCGGTTTTACGTTACAAAACCATGATAAACTTATGATGCATGTCGTAGCTAGTGGAGCGCTTCTGATTAATTTTGACGAGGTGAGATACGTTAACGTGCACCTAAATATACGTACATGAGCGTTCTTGCATTTCGCCCCTATCGAAACAGAGCCGCAGCGGACGGGATCAAACCAGCAACCTCGAGTTCAGCAGGGCAACGCCGTAGTTGATAAGATACCGCGGCGGCTACTTCATTTAATTTTGTTTCATTTGATTTATTATCACCTTGAAGGCCTAAAGTCATTACACAAGGGGGGGGAGGGGCAATACAAACACGTGTAAGAGTGGTTACGTACAAAAAAAAAAGAAACATTGCTGATTTTGTATGACTTTAAACAATCAAAGAAAAATTTCGAATTTAGAGTAGTAACACGGTAATACATTCGCAAAAAAAAAGAACTAGGTGGAAGGATTGACAAGGGTAGACTATTCCGAGTGGTTTATGATGGGTTCATGAACGATGTACACTGAGAACAGAAAGTTATTCAAAATGATTTGTTAGGTATTCACGAAATTGTTTGCGGTCAGTACAGGTAACGAAGTTGTCAGGAAGCGCATTCCAATGAACGATTGCATCAGGAAAGAAGGAAGTGGTCATGCAAGATGAGCGGCCGCGTAAACGTGCTATGACAGAGTTGTGACTTATACGAGAGGAAGTTCACAAGGGTGGTTTAAGAAGGTGGTGCCTTGAGCGTGGATTGTACCTTTAAGGACCCTCAAGTATGCTTACTTCTGCTTCGATGTCAGGGAACTTCTAGGAAAGAAATATTCCTTAAGAGAAAAACTGTGTAGCAGGTCTTATCTTGTTATAGCGCAAGCTTGACAAAGAAAACAGAAGGCACACCTGACCCACACAGCGCTACACAAGGGCAAGGGCAAGCACACAAGGGCAAGCGCTGTTCCTCTGGGAGTCGATGTATTGTTGATTCTGAATTCATAGATGGGAAGCATGTCAGTGATTGTCTTGTTTAACGTCTCCGTAAGGCCGTTAGTTTGAGGATGGTATGCAGAGGCTCGGTGATGAGCGGTTGCACTAAGCGTCATGAGGTCTTGCGCCTTCTGTACTATGAAAGCTGTACCAAGATCTGTTATGACTACTTGTTGTGGAGCGCTGTGTTTGTCAGATGTGCCTTCTGTTGTCCTTATCAAGTTTGCGCTATAACAAAATAAGATATGCCGTACCAACAAGCCCCTATTGCTATCCTCATTGTGTAGCAGGTGCCAGGAAGTTAGATGTGAAATCATGGTTCCGCAGTCATCATTCTTGAATTGTGATTGGATTTTGCTTTTCGTACTGGACCACCTGGTACATGTTGAGGCAAGTGTGCATGCAGTTCCCAGCAAAGAGAGCCGAATTCGAATATGCCCTTAACGACGAAGTCCTTAATAAGCGACTACTTATCCTTCATAAACTTAAGTAACGATTACAGGCAAGCAGCAGAAGCCGGCAAACCACAAAAAGGGAAATGTAGGAAAATGAACGAGCACGCTTACGAAAAGCCTCGACACCGAGATATTTCCCGCGGTATCTGTACCTATAGCTTCCACAGCGCCTATCATTTCTTCGTGCGTGTGTTCATTTGGTTACAGCCAAGGCGCGCTACGAATAAATATTTTTGAATCTTGTCGTTGAGTGCGGGAGTTTGCCGACGTTGAGGAGGATTTTAAGATGAAACTGAAGGTTTACTTAAATTATTTACAGTAATAACACAAAGTAATGAATAGTCATAAGGTCATCGGCGGCCGGCAGCAAATCGGACGCTGCGGCCCGTGGCAAGAAGAACGAAAGAAAATGAACGAATGAACGAATGAATGAATGCCTCTTCTCCCTGTCTCCCGCTTTTAACCCCTTCGGTCTCTTGGGGTCACGTCATTTTCGGCCATTCGTCGAGCCCGCTCAGGTGTCGTCATTTTCCTCCAGTGGTAGGCGCCCGTGCAAGTGCCGTCACATTCGGCAGATGGGGTCGCCCGAAGGGCTGCACTGTTGGCCTGGTGACTTACCACCGGCGTTGCCTTGGTGTTGCCTGCCCGCCTGAAAGCGCTCAGCTGGAGGAGAGAGCTGCAAAACAGCTTTGCTCGGGACCAAGATCAACTACCTGGAACCGTGCCAGGCTCCCGTTGCACTTTCGGGAAGAGTCAAGCAGGGGTGGAGACAATAACTCGACGTGCGGCAGCTGAGGTGGGGGTCGCCAACTTCTCTGACAGGTCCGCGAACGTGGTAGACGCGCTCTTGCGCACCCTAATTGGAATGCGACGGCGATTGAAATGTGGTCGGGGAAGTGGAGTGATGCCAGGAAAAGGGTCCGTATCCAACAATATGATAATAAATGATTTAAGGAGTGAATGCGCATAAGGATGACGAAAGCTTTCCGCCATGACAAGTGCCAGTCGCCAATTACTGCTGCGATCGTTCTCTTTCAGAGAGCACAACAAAGTTAAGAAGATGGATGAAACCATTTTACTGGTTTACTGTGCTAATAGGAGATTTCACGTTTGAGAAACTCGGCAAGGAGACGACGAAAATAATAGCAATGAGGAAGGAAGACCCCACGGTACGTGTTCCAGTTCTGCTTCATTGAACGTTTTGAGCTAAGCTAGGGAGAGAGAGAAATCCATGTAAGAATGAGGAGAAAGATGAGATAAAAGAAAGGCAGCCGAGGTTAGCGTTTTTGAACTGGCGGTGGAGAAGGGCCTCGTTGCTCGCACTTAATGAACGTGAAGAAAAAGGAATAGAAAACGAATGAGCCATATTGATCAAGGGCTTGTGATATCACCGAAAACTTGTGATATCGCAAATTTCCATGTCTGAGCATTCCGATTCTAGTAGTGTCTGAAAACTGATCTAGTTGATCAGAACTGTGTTGTTGTCCCCTCTCCTGACAGGACAGCCCCGTGTCTTGTCTGTTCTTTCTTGTAAAGTTGTTTGCGCTGATTTACTATTATGGTTTCGATTTTTATTTTAAAGAAACTTACATAACTGAATATTAACCTCATCAAGGGAGTGGAGAAAACTGCTTGAAAAAGAAAGCCACGCATTTCTCTCCAAAAGCCCACTTCAGTGGCAAAAGAAAATTGTTGTTGCTCGGCTATCGAACACCGTAGTACAAACAGATTACACCGGTGTGGTGGGTTTCCCGGCTTACATTCTGGGACATAAAATACTTTTGCCGAGATAATGGATTTGAGAATAAAAGCGAGAACAGCGCAACACAGGACAACCGAGTAAAGAGCACAGGACAGAACGCTGTCTTATGCTCTTTACTCGCTTGTCCTGTGTTGCGCTGCCCCTGTTTTTATTCTCAAAATGAACCAACTAGCCCCGTTGAACACACTGATAAGGAATTTTCCTTTCGAAGAATCCGCATGTACTCTCGTTTGAAACATTCTTCTACCAGACCGGTGGGTGGCACAATCCCTTTCGTGAAATCGCCTCCACCTTGCTTGCTTATTCAAGACGTATTGATTTAACTTAATATAGACATAAAGGAGTGTTCTTACGTGAAAACCAAGTGCACAAATTGAATCAGACTAAGCTGCACATGTCAAGTTTAATTACAATAATTGCAACATGGAATTAACTCGGTGGATAATTGTGAAAATTTACGTATGTATTTTTTCATTGCAGCTTAGAAAGCCCGATATACTTCAGAATCTGATTGACGCGGAGTACGCAAATAACACTGCGGAAAGAAGCAGTGCACGGAACTCGAACGGTAACTCACGCTCTTTGGTTGTTCACAGTGGTATTTCATTGCGCATTTGTAGACCCTACTGAAGACTCACTGGTTGGCGAATATAGATGGCATGCGCCACAAAACATGACAAAAAAGCTACTTTTCCCTCTCATTGTGCGTCAGCTTTGCTGAGTTAAATATGGATGTGCCAACATTGGCTAAATCGTCAATTTTGTTTTGTCTACACTGTATTGGGCCAGAATATTGTAACCGTTCTCTTTCAACGGTATTATTTCTCGCACGGCGTTAGAGCATCGTCCGAGCAGCACTCCGCCCGCGTTGCCAACGGCATCGGTCGTCCGTGAACGGTGCATCATAAGAAAGGAATGAAATTGAGCGAAAAAAATTCTCCACTATAAACAGCCCAGATCCGGGATCATGTCTGACTTCAGTCACGCATCCATAACTAAGAATTCCTGTGGTACAATGTGTGGCAGTGTGATTGATTACAACTGAAGCGTACGTTGCACCGTCTGAAGAAGGAAAAAAAAACAATGACTTTTGTATGACGACATTAAAATGTTCGTCAGATGCTATCATTGTAGCTTCTAAGGCCCGTTTCGTGAAGCAAGGACAAACATGTACTGGACTCAAGTGTCAGAAACTTCATCTGCTTAAAAAAATCACCTTAAAATAAAGACAGCAGACTTGTGCGACTTTGCAAAATCGTTGCGTAATTTCCAACGAAGTTTTTTGAGCAGTTGCATTTAGAACTTCAGTTGCCTGTAATAAAACCACACACTTTAAGACGTTGCGCGCATAGGAATCACTCGTTTGCAGCGTAGCCTGCATAAAGCATTTTCGAGTATTTTTTAAAGAAATTTTTAGCAAAGGTCCTATCTCACTCACAAATATTAAATTCCTCATGCACATAGCTATAATATTCTCCCCATTTTCAACAAACTTATTTGATTTCTATGGATGTTGTAGTTCCTCCAGTAAAGCTGTACAGTTAAATAAGCTACATGCCATTAATAAAACACTCTTCTAACGCTGGTAAGCAACTTACTGCAATGACCGTATTCACCCACACGTTTATAACTTTCTCTTGCTGGCGGCTCGTTCTGTTGCATAAGCATTTGCGTAAGGAGCGTTATGCAAACTTGCAAATCATGTCATTAATGCACCTGTCGCGCAATTACACAAGCGAATCCTCGGTTCTTGGCACTCAGCGATGGCCTTCCTAGTGATGGCTTGCACGAAAGTGTTTAAAACTGTGCATAAAAAAAAACGAATCCACAAAAAAAAGAAAACAGGGAGAGTGACAGAGAGAGAGAGAGAAATAGAGATATTAATTGAGGTATATACAACGGACAACTTACGTATTGTGCACGGTACTGCCCGTATTTGCCTGCTCTTTACTCAAATAAATATTGAATAGGCGAGTAGTTTACTTGCACTGTCTACACATATCTGCGAGTTTCCAAGTGCAACAGTCATAGTCCTCGCTCGAGTTACGAAACTTACAGCTACCAGCTTCGCTCGTTTTTTGTACACGTGAACCATTCCTAATTGTAAACGCAAACAGCTAGATTCTTCGCCACATTGTTGTGCTTTACCTAGTACTCCATCCAACGCTTCATTTTTCTCAAAAAAGATATGCACATACATATATCAACGCAATGTGCGCAGTGCCCAGTTTGATATGCCACGAATTCACTGCAGGCTGACTGTCATTCTGGTTGGTTGCAGAGCTTATGTTACAACGTTTTGAGAATGTGTTTTGTTCTTACTGCCCTGGCATTAGGAGCGTCACAGTACAAAAATGAATTCAGCAGCACTATATATATATATATATATATATATATATATTCCATTCTGATGAAGGCCGGTCCCCGGCCGAAACGTCAATAAAACCGCTTCATACGCGCGTCTGCTTCACTGTGAATATTTACCCGGACCCAGAACTGCTTTTTTCTGGTATATATATATATATATATATATATATATATATATATATATATATATATATATATGTATATATATACCAGAAAACATATACCGGCCCTAACATCCCTGATGTTGAAATAAAGGTATTTGTATTTGTATATATATATATATATATATATAATCTGTGTGTGTATATGTGTGTGTGTGAACGAGAAAAAAGGAAACCAAGGGGCACGATTTTTAGTTGTCATATCATAAGAAACCAACAAGCAAGGACAACATAGAGAAAAACAAAATCCCACGTGCGGCCAGTTGTTTTGTCAGCCTTTCATTTCCATTTATTTATCCTTTCTTGTATTCAATTAAGAACTGCAGGTAATTTCCTCGAAACTTACATTCGTGTCATTGTTCGTTGGTTTGTTATTATATTTATATATATCATCAGCCTGCTTTATGTCCACTACAGGACGAAGGCCTCTCCCTGCCATCTCCAATTACCCCTGTCCTGCGCCAATCGATTCGAACTAGCGCCCGCGAATTTCCTAATTTCATCACTCCACCCAGTCTTCTACCCTCCTCGACTGCGTTTCTCTTCTCTTAGTGCCCATTCTGTAACCATAATGGTCCAACGGTTATCTAACCGGCGCATTACAGCTCCATTTTTTTCTATTAATGCCAATTAGAATATCGGCTATATCCGTTTGATCACTTATCCAAACCGCTTTCTTTCTGTCTCTTAACGTTATGCCAAGCAATCTTCGTTCCATCACTCTTTGCGTGGTCCTTATCTAGTTCCCAAGCTTCATTGTCAGTCTCCAAATCTCTGCCCCATATGTCAGCACTGGTAAAATATACTGATTGTACACCTTCCTTTTCAATGATAATGGTAAGCTTCCAGTCAGGAGCTGACAATTTCTGCCGTATGCGATCCAAACCATTTTTATTCTTCTATGACTTTCCTTCTCATGATCACGGTTCCCTGTGAATAATTAACCTTGGTAAACGTACTCCTTCGCAGACTCTTGAGGCTGACTGGCGTTCTTGAACTCTTGTTGCCTTGCCCGGCTATTCATCATTATCTTTGTCTTCTGCATATTATTCTTCAACACCACTCTTAAACTCTCTCTGTTAAGGTCCCCAATCATTTGTTGTAACTCGTCTGCATTGTTCCTGAATAGAACAATGTCATCGGCAAACCGAAGGTTGTTGAGGTATTCGCCGTCGATCTTTACTCCTAAGCCTTCCCAGTTTAATAGCTTGAATACTTCTAAGCACGCAGTGAATAGCATTGGAGAGATTGTGTCTCCTTGTCTAACCCCTTTCTTTATAGGTATCTTCCTACTTTTCTTTTGTAGAATTAAGGTGGCTGTGGAATCTCTGTAGATATTTTCCAAGGTATTTACGTAAGCGGTCTGTACTCCTTGATTACGCAATGCCTCTATGACTGCTGGTGTCTCTACTGAATCAAATGCCTTTTCGTAATCCATGAAAGCCATATAGAAAGGCTTATTGTACTCTGCGGATTTCTCGATAACTAATGACATGGATGTGATCCAGTGAAGAGTATCCCTTCCTGAAACTTGCCTGTTCCCTTGGTTGACGAAAGTTCAGTGTTGTCCTTATTCTATTGGAGATTATTTTGGTAAACATTTTGTATAATACTGGGAGTAAGCTAATGGGCCTATTATTTTTCAATTCTTTAACGTCTACGTTTTTGTGGATTAGTATAATGTTTGCTTTCTTCCAGTTTTCTGGGAGCAGTGCAGTCGATAGACACTTCGTATAGAGAGCCGCCAGCTTTCCAAGAATTGTGTCTCCTCCATCTTTGATTAAATTGACTGTTATTCCATCTTCTCCTTCCGCTTTTCCCCGTTTCATGCCTTGCAAGGCCCTTCTGACCTCATCGCTAGCTATAGGAGTTTGTGTATCCTGCTTATTACTATTTCGAATGGAGTTCTGCTGGGTCCTCTGGGTACTGTACATGTCAGTATAAAATTATTCCGCTGCTTTTACTATGCCTTCGAGATTCCTCATGACATTGCCCTGCTTATCTTTCAGTGTATACATCTTGGTTTGTCCTTTGCCAAGTTTCCTTCTCACTGATTTCAGGCTGTGTCCATTTTTACGGCTTCTTCAGTCATTCTCACGTTATAGTTCCGAATACCACTTATTTTCGCCTTGTTGATCAGTTTTGACAGTTCCGCGAATTCTATCTTATCTCTTGAGTTGGATACTTTCATTCTTTGTCGTTTCTTTATTAGGTTCTTTGTTTCTTGGTAGAGCTTGCCTACTGGTTGCCTTAGTGTCTTGCCTCCCACTTCCATTGCTGCCTCTGAAGCCAGCCTTGTTACGGTTTCATTCATTACCTCCATGTCATCTTCATCTCTCTGTTTTAAGGCTGCATATTTGTTTGCAAGTACCAGTCTGAATTTGTCTGCTTTTACCCTTACTGCCTCAAGGTTGACCTGTTTCTTTGTGACCAACTTTACTCTTTCTCTCTTCAAATTGAGGTGAATCCTATCCCTCACTAACCTATGATCACTGCACTTTACCTTACCTATCACTTCTACATCCTGCACTAAGCTGGGATCAGAAAAAAGTATGAAATCCATTTCATTTCTTGTTTCGCCATTAGGGCTTTTCCAGGTCCACTTTCTGTTGCTACACTTCCTGAAGAAGGTGTTCATTATTCGCAGCTTATTCCTTTCCGCGGGTTCTATCAGCCTCTTTCCTCTAGGGTTCCTAGAATCGACGCCGTAGATGCCAATTGCATGTTCACCAGCGTGTTTTCCCCCCAGTTTTTCATGGAAATCACCCATTAATACAGTATACTGAGTTTGCACTTTTCTCATCGCTAATTCAACATCTTCATAAAATTGATCTACTTCTTCATCATCGTGACTGGATGTTGGAGCGTAGGCTTGTACTACCTTTAATCTATACCTCTTAATAAGTTTGATTATGACTACAGCTACCCTCTTATTAATGCTGTAGAATTCATCAATGTTGCTCGCTATGTCCTTAAGGATTAGAAATCCTACCCTGTATTGCTTTTTATCTGGGAGTCCTGCATAGCAGAGGACATGGCCGTTATTCAGAAATGTATCAGGCTCACTAGTTCTAATCTCACTAAGACCGATAATATCCCAAACAATGTCTGATAGTTCCTCAAAGAGTCCTGCTAAGCTAGCCTTACTCGACAGAGTTCGACAATTAAAAGTTGATGGGGTCAGTTTCTATTGGCGGCTTGCCCGGGTCCAGAGATTCTTAGCACCCTCTGCTGCGTTACAGGTCTTCAGACTGGGATACATAGCGCAACAAAATATGACAAAGGGACAAGCAGAACACAGGACGAGCGCTAACTTTGTGTTCTGCTTGTCCCTGTGTCATATTTTGTTGCGCTATGTATCCCAGTCTGAATGTATCCCACCTACACGCCCAAACTTCTTCTCTGCTAAAGTTACAGGTCTGACCGCCGCCTTGGACAGGTGCTTCGCAGCTGATGGGGACTGAGGGCCATGGGTTCATTTTAGCAATCATTAGGGAGGTAGCGGCCGAATACTGCACCAAGAAGACCAATTCCTGTTCTGGTGATGGAGTGTCTTTGTTGAAGCTTGGTTAGCCTTCATCAGTTGGTAGTACCTGGATTAGTATAGCCCCACTCGCTCTCGGTATCTTTTGCCGGTGTCAGGCGTCATCCCAAGACTGCAGATGTAGTGCACTGGAGGAATTTAATTTCAAGCTCACCATTGCAAATTAAAAAAAAATATATATAATACCCCTTATAGAA